>NW_027141086.1:145000-445000 GCF_036365525.1 Heterodontus francisci
GACCATACTAGAGCCCTGTCCAGCATGTGGCACTTTGCTGACCATACAAGAGCCCTGTCCAGCATGGGGCACTGTGCTGACCACACTAGAGCCCTGTCCAGCATGGGGCATTGTGCTGACCATACTAGAGCTCTGTCCAGCATGGGGCATTGTGCTGACCATACTAGAGCTCTGTCCAGCATGGGGCATTGTGCTGACCATACTAGAGCTCTGTCCAGCATGGGGCATTGTGCTGACCATACTAGAGCTCTGTCCAGCATGGGGCATTGTGCTGACCATACTCGGGCCCTGTCCAGCATGGGGCATTGTGCTAACCATGCTGGAGCCCTGTCCAGCATGGGGCATTGTGCTGACCATACTCGGGCCCTGTCCAGCATGGGGCATTGTGCTAACCATGCAGGAGCCCTGTCCAGCATGGGGCATTGTGCTGATAATACTAGAGCAATGTCCAGCATGGGGCATTGTGCTGACCATACTAGAGCCCTGTCCAGCATGGGGCATTGTGCTGACCATACTAGAGCCCTGTCCAGCATGGGGCATTGTGCTGACCACACTAGAGCCCTGTCCAGCATGGGGCATTGTGCTGACCATACTAGAGCCCTGTCCAGCATGGGGCATTGTGCTGACCATACTAGAGCTCTGTCCAGCATGGGGCATTGTGCTGACCATACTAGAGCCCTGTCCAGCATGGGGCACTGTGCTGACCATACTAGAGCTCTGTCCAGCATGGGGCATTGTGCTGACCATACTAGAGCTCTGTCCAGCATGGGGCACTGTGCTGACCATACTGGAGCCCTGTCCAGCATGGGGCATTGTGCTGACTATACTAGAGCTCTGTCCAGCATGGGGCATTGTGCTGACCATACAAGAACCCTGTCCAGCATGGGGCATTGTGCTGACCATACTAGAGCTCTGTCCAGCATGGGGCACTGTGCTGACCATACTAGAGCTCTGTCCAGCATGGGGCATTGTGCTGACCATACTAGAGCCCTGTGCAGCATGGGGCATTGTGCTGACTATACTAGAGCTCTGTCCAGCATGGGGCACTGTGCTGACCATACTAGAGCCCTGTCCAGCATGGGACATTGTGCTGACCACACTAGAGCCCTGTCAAGCATGGGGCACTGTGCTGACCACACTAGAGCCCTGTCCAGCATGGGGCATTGTGCTGATAATACTAGAGCTCTGTCCAACATGGGGCATTGTGCTGACCATACTAGAGCCCTGTGCAGCATGGGGCATTGTGCTGACTATACTAGAGCCCTGTCCAGCATGGGGCATTGTGCTGACCATACTAGAGCTCTGTCCAGCATGGGGCACTGTGCTGACCATACTAGAGCTCTGTCCAGCATGGGGCATTGTGCTGACCATACTAGAGCCCTGTGCAGCATGGGGCATTGTGCTGACTATACTAGAGCCCTGTCCAGCATGGGGCATTGTGCTGACCATACTAGAGCTCTGTCCAGCATGGGGCATTGTGCTGACCATACTAGAGCTCTGTCCAGCATGGGGCATTGTGCTGACCATACTAGAGCCCTGTCCAGCATGGGGCACTATGCTGACCACTCTAGAGCCCTGTCCAGCATGGGGCACTGTGCTGACCATACTAGAGCCCTGTCCAGCATGGGGCACTGTGCTGACCATACTAGAGCTCTGTCCAGCATGGGGCATTGTGCTGACCATACTAGAGCCCTGTCCAGCATGGGGCACTGTGCTGACCATACTAGAGCTCTGTCCAGCATGGGGCATTGTGCTGATAATACTAGAGCTCTGTCCAGCATGGGGTATTGTGCTGACCATACTAGAGCCCTGTCTAGCATGGGGCATTGTGCTGATAATACGAGAGCTCTGTCCAGCATGGGGCACTGTGCTGACCATACTAGAGCTCTGTCCAGCATGGGGCATTGTGCTGACCATACTAGAGCTCTGTCCAGCATGGGGCATTGTGCTGACCATACTAGAGCTCTGTCCAGCATGGGGCATTGTGCTGACCATACTAGAGCTCTGTCCAGCATGGGGCATTGTGCTGACCATACTAGAGCTCTGCCCAGCATGGGGCACTGTGCTGACCATACTAGAGCCCTGTCCAGCATGGGGCACTGTGCTGACCATACTAGAGCCCTGTCCAGCATGGGGCATTGTGCTGACCATACTAGAGCCCTGTCCAGCATGGGGCATTGTGCTGACCATACTAGAGCTCTGTCCAGCATGGGGCATTGTGCTGACCACACTAGAGCTCTGTCCAGCATGGGGCATTGTGCTGATAATACTAGAGCCCTGTCCAGCATGGGGCATTGTGCTGACCATACTAGAGCCCTGTCCAGCAAGGGACATTGTGCTGACCATACTAGAGCTCTGCCCAGCATGGGGCATTGTGCTGACCATACTAGAGCCCTGTCCAGCATGGGGCACTGTGCTGACCATACTATAGCTCTGTCCAGCATGGGGCACTGTGCTGACCATACTAGAGCCCTGTCCAGCATGGGGCACTGTGCTGACCACGCTAGAGCCCTGTCCAGCATGGAGCATATTGCTGACCATACTAGAGCTCTGTCCAGCATGGGGCATTGTGCTGACCATACTAGAGCCCTGTCCAGCATGGGGCATTGTGCTGACCATACTAGAGCTCTGTCCAGCATGGGGCATTGTGCTGACCATACTAGAGCTCTGTCCAGCATGGGGCATTGTGCTGATAATACTAGAGCTCTGTCCAGCATGGGCACTGTGCTGACCACACTAGAGCCCTGTCCAGCATGGGGCATTGTGCTGACCATACTAGAGCTCTGTCCAGCATGGGGCATTGTGCTGACCATTCTCGAGCCCTGTCCAGCATGGGGCATTGTGCTGACCATACTAGAGCTCTGTCCAGCATGGGGCATTGTGCTGATAATACTAGAGCTCTGTCCAGCATGGGGCACTGTGCTGACCATACTAGAGCCCTGTCCAGCATGGGGCACTGTGCTGACCACACTAGAGCCCTGTCCAGCATGGGGCATTGTGCTGACCATACTGGAGCATTGTCCAGCATGGGGCATTGTGCTGACCATACTAGAGCTCTGTCCAGCATGGGGCATTGTGCTGACCATACTAGAGCTCTGTCCAGCATGGGGCATTGTGCTGACCATACTAGAGCTCTGTCCAGCATGGGGCACTGTGCTGACCACACTAGAGCCCTGTCCAGCATGGGGCATTGTGCTGACCATACTGGAGCCCTGTCCAGCATGGGGCACTGTGCTGACCATACTAGAGCTCTGTCCCGCATGGGGCATTGTGCTGACCATACTAGAGCTCTGTCCAGCTTGGGGCATTGTGCTGATAATACTAGAGCTCTGTCCAGCATGGGGCACTGTGCTGACCATACTAGAGCTCTGTCCAGCATGGGGCATTGTGCTGACCATACTAGAGCTCTGTCCAGCATGGGGCATTGTGCTGACCATACTAGAGCCCTGTCCAGCATGGGGCACTGTGCTGACCATACTAGAGCCCTGTCCAGCATGGGGCATTGTGCTGACCATACTAGAGCTCTGTCCAGCATGGGGCATTGTGCTGACCATACTAGAGCCCTGTCCAGCATGGGGCACTATGCTGACCACTCTAGAGCCCTGTCCAGCATGCGGCACTGTGCTGACCATACTAGAGCCCTGTCCAGCATGGGGCACTGTGCTGACCATACTAGAGCTCTGTCCAGCATGGGGCATTGTGCTGACCATACTAGAGCCCTGTCCAGCATGGGGCACTGTGCTGACCACACTAGAGCCCTGTCCAGCATGGGGCATTGTGCTGATAATACTAGAGCTCTGTCCAGCATGGGGCACTGTGCTGACCATACTAGAGCCCTGTCCAGCATGGGGCACTGTGCTGACCACACTAGAGCCCTGTCCAGCATGGGGCATTGTGCTGACCATACTGGAGCATTGTCCAGCATGGGGCATTGTGCTGACCATACTAGAGCTCTGTCCAGCATGGGGCATTGTGCTGACCATACTAGAGCTCTGTCCAGCATGGGGCATTGTGCTGACCATACTAGAGCTCTGTCCAGCATGGGGCACTGTGCTGACCACACTAGAGCCCTGTCCAGCATGGGGCATTGTGCTGACCATACTGGAGCCCTGTCCAGCATGGGGCACTGTGCTGACCATACTAGAGCTCTGTCCCGCATGGGGCATTGTGCTGACCATACTAGAGCTCTGTTCAGCTTGGGGCATTGTGCTGATAATACTAGAGCTCTGTCCAGCATGGGGCACTGTGCTGACCATACTAGAGCTCTGTCCAGCATGGGGCATTGTGCTGACCATACTAGAGCTCTGTCCAGCATGGGGCATTGTGCTGACCATACTAGAGCCCTGTCCAGCATGGGGCACTGTGCTGACCATACTAGAGCCCTGTCCAGCATGGGGCATTGTGCTGACCATACTAGAGCTCTGTCCAGCATGGGGCATTGTGCTGACCATACTAGAGCCCTGTCCAGCATGGGGCACTATGCTGACCACTCTAGAGCCCTGTCCAGCATGGGGCACTGTGCTGACCATACTAGAGCCCTGTCCAGCATGGGGCACTGTGCTGACCATACTAGAGCTCTGTCCAGCATGGGGCATTGTGCTGACCATACTAGAGCCCTGTCCAGCATGGGGCACTGTGCTGACCATATTAGAGCTCTGTCCAGCATGGGGCATTGTGCTGATAATACTAGAGCTCTGTCCAGCATGGGGTATTGTGCTGACCATACTAGAGCCCTGTCTAGCATGGGGCATTGTGCTGATAATACGAGAGCTCTGTCCAGCATGGGGCACTGTGCTGACCATACTAGAGCTCTGTCCAGCATGGGGCATTGTGCTGACCATACTAGAGCTCTGTCCAGCATGGGGCATTGTGCTGACCATACTAGAGCTCTGTCCAGCATGGGGCATTGTGCTGACCATACTAGAGATCTGTCCAGCATGGGGCATTGTGCTGACCATACTAGAGCTCTGCCCAGCATGGGGCACTGTGCTGACCATACTAGAGCCCTGTCCAGCATGGGGCACTGTGCTGACCATACTAGAGCCCTGTCCAGCATGGGGCATTGTGCTGACCATACTAGAGCCCTGTCCAGCATGGGGCATTGTGCTGACCATACTAGAGCTCTGTCCAGCATGGGGCATTGTGCTGACCACACTAGAGCTCTGTCCAGCATGGGGCATTGTGCTGATAATACTAGAGCCCTGTCCAGCATGGGGCATTGTGCTGACCATACTAGAGCCCTGTCCAGCAAGGGACACTGTGCTGACCACACTGGAGCCCTGTCCAGCATGGGGCATTGTGCTGACCATACTGGAGCATTGTCCAGCATGGGGCATTGTGCTGACCATACTAGAGCCCTGTCCAGCATGGGGCACTGTGCTGACCATACTATAGCTCTGTCCAGCATGGGGCACTGTGCTGACCATACTAGAGCCCTGTCCAGCATGGGGCACTGTGCTGACCACGCTAGAGCCCTGTCCAGCATGGAGCATATTGCTGACCATACTAGAGCTCTGTCCAGCATGGGGCATTGTGCTGACCATACTAGAGCCCTGTCCAGCATGGGGCATTGTGCTGACCATACTAGAGCTCTGTCCAGCATGGGGCATTGTGCTGACCATACTAGAGCTCTGTCCAGCATGGGGCATTGTGCTGATAATACTAGAGCTCTGTCCAGCATGGGCACTGTGCTGACCACACTAGAGCCCTGTCCAGCATGGGGCATTGTGCTGACCATACTAGAGCTCTGTCCAGCATGGGGCATTGTGCTGACCATACTCGAGCCCTGTCCAGCATGGGGCATTGTGCTGACCATACTAGAGCTCTGTCCAGCATGGGGCATTGTGCTGATAATACTAGAGCTCTGTCCAGCATGGGGCACTGTGCTGACCATACTAGAGCCCTGTCCAGCATGGGGCACTGTGCTGACCACACTAGAGCCCTGTCCAGCATGGGGCATTGTGCTGACCATACTGGAGCATTGTCCAGCATGGGGCATTGTGCTGACCATACTAGAGCTCTGTCCAGCATGGGGCATTGTGCTGACCATACTAGAGCTCTGTCCAGCATGGGGCATTGTGCTGACCATACTAGAGCTCTGTCCAGCATGGGGCACTGTGCTGACCACACTAGAGCCCTGTCCAGCATGGGGCATTGTGCTGACCATACTGGAGCCCTGTCCAGCATGGGGCACTGTGCTGACCATACTAGAGCTCTGTCCCGCATGGGGCATTGTGCTGACCATACTCGAGCTCTGTCCAGCTTGGGGCATTGTGCTGATAATACTAGAGCTCTGTCCAGCATGGGGCACTGTGCTGACCATACTAGAGCCCTGTCCAGCATGGGGCATTGTGCTGACCACACTAGAGCCCTGTCCAGCATGGGGCACTGTGCTGACCATACTGGAGCATTGTCCAGCATGGGGCATTGTGCTGACCATACTAGAGCACTGTGAAGCATGGGGCATTGTGCTGACCATACTGGAGCATTGTCCAGCATGGGGCATTGTGCTGACCATACTAGAGCTCTGTCCAGCATGGGGCATTGTGCTGACCATATTAGAGTTTTGTCCAGCTTGGGGCATTGTGCTGACCATACTAGAGCTCTGTCCAGCATGGGGCATTGTGCTGACCATACTAGAGCTCTGTCCAGCATGGGGCATTGTGCTGATAATACTAGAGCTCTGTCCAGCATGGGGCATTGTGCTGACCATACTAGAGCCCTGTCCAGCATGGGGCACTGTGCTGACCATATTAGAGTTTTGTCCAGCATGGGGCATTGTGCTGACCATACTAGAGCTCTGTCCAGCATGGGGCATTGTGCTGACCATACTATAGCTCTGTCCAGCATGGGGCATTGTGCTGATAATACTAGAGCTCTGTCCAGCATGGGGCATTGTGCTGACCATACTAGAGCTCTGTCCAGCATGGGGCATTGTGCTGACCATACTATAGCTCTGTCCAGCATGGGGCATTGTGCTGATAATACTAGAGCTCTGTCCAGCATGGGGCATTGTGCTGACCATACTAGAGCCCTGTCCAGCATGGGGCACTGTGCTGACCATATTAGAGTTTTGTCCAGCATGGGGCATTGTGCTGACCATACTAGAGCTCTGTCCAGCATGGGGCATTGTGCTGATAATACTAGAGCCCTGTCCAGCATGGGGCATTGTGCTGATAATACTAGAGCCCTGTCCAGCATGGGGCACTGTGCTGATAATACTAGAGCCCTGTCCAGCATGGGGCACTGTGCTGATAATACTAGAGCCCTGTCCAGCATGGGGCACTGTGCTGATAATACTAGAGCCCTGTCCAGCATGGGGCATTGTGCTGACCATACTATAGCTCTGTCCAGCATGGGGCATTGTGCTGATAATACTAGAGCTCTGTCCAGCATGGGGCATTGTGCTGACCATACTAGAGCTCTGTCCAGCATGGGGCATTGTGCTGACCATACTATAGCTCTGTCCAGCATGGGGCATTGTGCTGATAATACTAGAGCTCTGTCCAGCATGGGGCATTGTGCTGACCATACTAGAGCCCTGTCCAGCATGGGGCACTGTGCTGACCATATTAGAGTTTTGTCCAGCATGGGGCATTGTGCTGACCATACTAGAGCTCTGTCCAGCATGGGGCATTGTGCTGATAATACTAGAGCCCTGTCCAGCATGGGGCATTGTGCTGATAATACTAGAGCCCTGTCCAGCATGGGGCACTGTGCTGATAATACTAGAGCCCTGTCCAGCATGGGGCACTGTGCTGATAATACTAGAGCTCTGTCCAGCATGGGGCATTGTGCTGACCACACTAGAGCCCTGTCCAGCATGGGGCATTGTGCTGACCATACTGGAGCATTGTCCAGCATGGGGCATTGTGCTGACCATACTAGAGCACTGTGAAGCATGGGGCATTGTGCTGACCATACTAGAGCCCTGTGCAGCATGGGGCATTGTGCTGATAATACTAGAGCTCTGTCCAGCATGGGGCATTGTGCTGACCATACTAGAGCTCTGTCCAGCATGGGGCATTGTGCTGACCACACTAGAGCCCTGTCCAGCATGGGGCATTGTGCTGATAATACTAGAGCTCTGTCCAGCATGGGGCACTGTGCTGACCATACTATAGCCCTGTCCAGCATGGGGCACTGTGCTGACCACACTAGAGCCCTGTCCAGCATGGGGCATTGTGCTGACCATAATGGAGCATTGTCCAGCATGGGGCATTGTGCTGACCATACTAGAGCTCTGTCCAGCATGGGGCATTGTGCTGACCATATTAGAGTTCTGTCCAGCATGGGGCATTGTGCTGACCATACTGGAGCTCTGTCCAGCATGGGGCATTGTGCTGACCATACTAGAGCTCTGTCCAGCATGGGGCATTGTGCTGACCATACTGGAGCCCTGTCCAGCATGGGGCACTGTGCTGACCATACTAGAGCTCTGTCCCGCATGGGGCATTGTGCTGATCATACAAGAGCCCTGTCCAGCATGGGGCATTGTGCTGATAATACTAGAGCCCTGTCCAGCATGGGGCATTGTGCTGACCATACTAGAGCATTGTCCAGCATGGGGCATTGTGCTGACCATACTAGAGCCCTGTCCAGCATGGGGCATTGTGCTGACCATACTAGAGCCCTGTCCAGCATGGGGCATTGTGCTGACCATACTAGAGCCCTGTCCAGCATGGGGCACTGTGCTGACCATTTTGGAGTTCTGTCCAGCGTGGGGCATTTTGCTGACCATACTAGAGCTCTGTCCAGCATGGGGCATTGTGCTGATAATACTAGAGCCCTGTCCAGCATGGGGCATTGTGCTGATAATACTAGAGCCCTGTCCAGCATGGGGCACTGTGCTGATAATACTAGAGCCCTGTCCAGCATGGGGCACTGTGCTGATAATACTAGAGCTCTGTCCAGCATGGGGCATTGTGCTGACCACACTAGAGCCCTGTCCAGCATGGGGCATTGTGCTGACCATACTGGAGCATTGTCCAGCATGGGGCATTGTGCTGACCATACTAGAGCACTGTGAAGCATGGGGCATTGTGCTGACCATACTAGAGCCCTGTGCAGCATGGGGCATTGTGCTGATAATACTAGAGCTCTGTCCAGCATGGGGCATTGTGCTGACCATACTAGAGCTCTGTCCAGCATGGGGCATTGTGCTGACCACACTAGAGCCCTGTCCAGCATGGGGCATTGTGCTGATAATACTAGAGCTCTGTCCAGCATGGGGCACTGTGCTGACCATACTAGAGCCCTGTCCAGCATGGGGCACTGTGCTGACCACACTAGAGCCCTGTCCAGCATGGGGCATTGTGCTGACCATAATGGAGCATTGTCCAGCATGGGGCATTGTGCTGACCATACTAGAGCTCTGTCCAGCATGGGGCATTGTGCTGACCATATTAGAGTTCTGTCCAGCATGGGGCATTGTGCTGACCATACTGGAGCTCTGTCCAGCATGGGGCATTGTGCTGACCATACTAGAGCTCTGTCCAGCATGGGGCATTGTGCTGACCATACTGGAGCCCTGTCCAGCATGGGGCACTGTGCTGACCATACTAGAGCTCTGTCCCGCATGGGGCATTGTGCTGATCATACAAGAGCCCTGTCCAGCATGGGGCATTGTGCTGATAATACTAGAGCCCTGTCCAGCATGGGGCATTGTGCTGACCATACTAGAGCATTGTCCAGCATGGGGCATTGTGCTGACCATACTAGAGCCCTGTCCAGCATGGGGCATTGTGCTGACCATACTAGAGCACTGTCCAGCATGGGGCATTGTGCTGATAATACTAGAGCCCTGTCCAGCATGGGGCATTGTGCTGACCATACTAGAGCCCTGTCCAGCATGGGGCATTGTGCTGACCATACTAGAGCCCTGTCCAGCATGGGGCATTGTGCTGACCATACTAGAGCCCTGTCCAGCATGGGGCATTGTGCTGACCATACTAGAGCCCTGTCCAGCATGGGGCATTGTGCTGACCATACTAGAGCCCTGTCCAGCATGGGGCACTGTGCTGACCATTTTGGAGTTCTGTCCAGCGTGGGGCATTTTGCTGACCATACTAGAGCATTGTCCACCATTGGGCACTGTGCTGACCACACGAGTGTACTGCCCACCATGGGACACTGTGCTGACCACACTAAAAGTGGCCGGCTGTGTGGTTCGCATCATTTTATGGGTCCCATCTTCTGCGCCCTCAGCACCAGTGAGTAGAGTTGAAAATCGTGGCTAGGAACAGATACAGAGAGAAAGAAATTCACTTTAAAAAGAGAATTGAGAAAAGATTGAAGGCACATTATTTGCAGAAATATGGGAAATGCACAAGAGAATGGGACTAATGGAGTGGTGAGGCCATGGAGGGATACAGACTCAAGAATGAGAATATTAAAATTAAGGTGCTGCCAGACCGGGAGCCAATGTAGATCAGTGAGCACAGGGGTGATGGGTGATCGGGATTTGGTGTGAGTTAAGATACAGGCAGCAGAGTTCTGGATGGGCTGTGGTTTATGGAGGTTTATAACTGGGAGGGTGACCAGGACAGATTCGGAATAGTCAAGTGTGGATTTAACAAAGGCACATATGAGGGTTTCTGCAGCAGATGGGCTGAGGCAGAGGTGGAGACGGGTGATATTACTCAGGTGGTAGTAGACAGGGTTGGTGATGGAGAGAATTTGGAGATGAACTCAAGTAAGGTAAAAATAGAACACAGAGGTTGTAAACTGTCTGGTTCAGCCTCAGGATCGGGTATGTGGTTCACAGATAGGGGATGGAGTTTGTGATGGAGACCAATGGACCAATGACACTGTCTTCTCTCTTCCCACAATTTACGTTCCAGAACAGTATTTCAGTAAACAGGGTTTACAGATCTCCTAGCTGGAAATAGAGACAGTATCAGCAGCAAAGAGGAGAGAGTAAATTACAAGAACTGAAATACTGTTAGCAGTGGTTTATACAGCTGATTTCTGGAGACAGAGATTCAGCAGAAATAACAACAGCAGAAAGGAGGGTAGAGAAAATTACAGGAGCAGTAATGCAGTTAAACATGGTTAATCAAGGTAATTACTGGAGATATTCACCGGGATTAACAACAGCAGCAAGGCGGTGAGAGTAAATTACAGGAATATAATACAGTTAAACATGGTTTAAGGAATAAATACCTGGAAACAGATACTAACCAGGGACACCAACAAGACCGAGGATGGGATAATAAATGTATTGAGCAATCCGAAGTGCGAGGTCGATGCGAAAGTTTAATGAGAACCGATCATAATGTGTAGAAAGATAGTGAAGTTCTGAGGATAAACTCTTGCTCATTGTTGTAACATTCCAATCTATTGTTCTCAGATTCTGACCCATTGTTCTCAGACTCTGACCCATTGTTCTCAGATTCTGACACATTGTTCTCAGATTCTGACCCATTGTTCTCAGACTCTGACCCATTGTTCTCAGATTCTGACCCATTGTTCTCAGACTCTGACCCATTGTTCTCAGATTCTGACCCATTGTTCTCAGACTCTGACCCATTGTTCTCAGATTCTGACACATTGTTCTCAGATTCTGACCCATTGTTCTCAGACTCTGACCCATTGTTCTCAGATTCTGACCCATTGTTCTCAGAC
Source organism: Heterodontus francisci (assembly GCF_036365525.1). Lineage (NCBI taxonomy): Eukaryota > Metazoa > Chordata > Chondrichthyes > Heterodontiformes > Heterodontidae > Heterodontus > Heterodontus francisci. The sequence continues at coordinate 156,626 of NW_027141086.1, forward strand.
TCTGACCCATTGTTCTCAGATTCTGACCCATTGTTCTCAGATTTTGACCCATTGTTCTCAGACTCTGACCCATTGTTCTCAGATTCTGACACATTGTTCTCAGATTCTGACCCATTGTTCTCAGACTCTGACCCATTGTTCTCAGATTCTGACCCATTGTTCTCAGACTCTGACCCATTGTTCTCAGATTCTGACCCATTGTTCTCAGATTTTGACCCATTGTTCTCAGATTCTGACCCATTGTTCTCAGATTCTGACACATTGTTCTCAGATTCTGACCCATTGTTCTCAGACTCTGACCCATTGTTCTCAGATTCTGACCCATTGTTCTCAGACTCTGACCCATTGTTCTCAGATTCTGACCCATTGTTCTCAGATTTTGACCCATTGTTCTCAGATTCTGACCCATTGTTCTCAGATTCTGACCCATTATTCTCAGATTCTGACCCATTGTTCTCAGATTCTGACCCATTGTTCTCAGATTCTGACCCATTGTTCTCAGATTCTGACCCATTGTTCTCAGATTCTGATCTATCCTCTCCCTCTCTCTGGAGCCGCTGATCCCTGTGAGTGCCGGGCGTGATGCTCCCGCTGACAGTATGGGATAACACATCGAAAGGAGTCCCATATTAATAGGAGAGGGAAACCCTCCTGTGACACAATCAGGGTCCATGGAGACTGACATTAATTACAGTCACTGAACAAACAGTTTCAGTTAACACCTTTCTATCCAACACCTTTTTGTGCCACAATAAACTGGAACTCTTACCCAGTCTGAATGGATGTACAGGGGTTTCTGAGGGAAGGAATAGTGGAAATAGCAGAGGCACTGGCCAGAATCTTCCAATCCTCATTGGATATGGGTGTGATGACAGAGGATTGGAGGATTGTAAATCTTACATCCTGTTTAAAAAAGGAGATATGCGATAAATGCTGTAATTACTGACTAGTTAGACTAGTGTCACGACTGGGGACATTTGTAGACGTGACAACCCAAGAGAAAAATACTTGTTGCTTGGAAAAACATTGGATAGTAAATGGTTAGCAACCTGGATATGCTAAAGACTATTGATGTCTGGCAAACAACAACAACAACAACAATTTATATTTAGACATTGCCTTTAATGTTATAAAACATCCCAAGGTGCTTCACAGGAGCATTATGAAGCAAAGTGCGAACTGAGATACAACAGGAGATATTAAGTCAAAGGACCAACAGCTTAGCCAAAGAGGAAGGTTACAAGGAATGTCTTAAAGGAGGAAAGTGAGATGGAGAGGTGCAGAGGCGGAGATGTGTATGGATGATACTGCAGCTTGGGCCCCGGCAGCTGAAGGCACGGTCGCCAGTGGTGCAGTGATTAAAATAACGGATGTAAAAGAGACCAGAATTAGAAGAGCACAGATGTCTCGATGGGTTCTGGAGCTGGAGGAGATTACAGAGATAGGGAGGGGCGAGGCTATTGAGAGATATGACAACAAGGATGAGAATTTTAAAATCAAGATATTGCTTGACTGGGAGCCAATGTCGGTCAGTGAGATATAAACGGGACTTGGTGTGAGCTAAGACATGGGCAGCAGAGTTTTGGATGACCTCAAGTTTACAGAGAGTAGATGTGGGAGATCAGCCAGGAGTGAGTTGGAACAGTCACATCGAGAGGTGACAAAGGCATGAATGAGGTTTCAGCAGCAGATGGGCTGACACAGGGGTGAAGTCAGGCGATGTTACTGTGGTGGCAATAGGCGGTTGTAATGATCCCCTGAAAATGAGGTTAAAGCTCATTTTGTGGTGAAATGTGACACCAAGGCTGCAAACATATTGTCTGAATCTCCGACTGTCACCAGGAAGAGGGATGGAATCAATAGCAAGGGAACAGAGTTGGATTGGGGAGTTAAAACAATGGCTTCAGTCTTCCCAATATTTAATTGGAGGAAATTTCTGCTCATCCAGTACTGGGTGTCGGATAATCAGTCTGATAATTTAACAACAGTGGAGGAGTGGAGAGAGGTGGTGGTGAGGTAAACATGATGGAGTTCTTTGATAAAACAATGGAGAGGGTTGATGAGGGTGGTGTGATTGAAGTTATATATATGGACTTTCAAAAGATGTTCGATCAAGTGACATTCAATAGACAGGTTAGGAAAACTGTACCCTATGGATTAAAGGTACAGTGAAAGTGTGGATATAACATTGGCTAAGGAACAGTAAACAGAGAGAAGTGGTGAAAGGTTGTTGTTCAGACTCGATGGGAGTATACAGTGGTGTTTCCCTGGGCTCAATATTAGGACCACTGCCCTTTTTGCTCTTGGAAACCCAGGGTGGGTAGGGCAGAGGCCATTCCTCCTCTTTCTTTCCAGAGCTTTCCCTCTCTCTGCAGCTTCTGCTCCATTTGTAGATCATGTTACAGACGCAGAGACACTGTAACTACAGTCCCCATTCATCGTACAGAGTTGTGTCACCAAGTCCTCTCTCCTCCCTGAATGTCTGCAGCAGCTCACAACACAACCTCCAGAAAACCATCCACAACACCTCCACTAACTTTATAATAACAGAAGTAAGTCAAAAGCCCCTCACCTGCAAGTTGGACGCCTGGTCCTTTTAACTAACACTAGAGGGGAATCCTCGTGCTGCTGAATGTATGTTCAGCTGAGAGTGACTAACACAGGTGGTCAGTATACATGCAAGGACCAAGTATCAAAGATGTACATCAAAGTTGCTGAAATGGCTGATCGACTTCATATTCAGACCTCTCCTCACACTACAGACACACACACGTTACACCGACACGAGCACCCCGGCCAGCCTGGGTGTCCTGTACAATGTGCTGGATGTGACCGGCAGTGCAGCTCACACCATTTTATGGATCCAAGCTTCCACAGCATGAGTGGAGCAGGAGAGATGAAATGTGTGGTCAGGAAGACCACACTGCGGCTGTCTGGATACAAAATTGTCTGGCCCATAGAAGACAGAGGGTGTTAGTAGATGGAAAGTATTCAGCATGGAGCTCGGTGACCAGTGGTGTTCTGCAGGGATCTGTTCTGGGACCTCTGCTCTTTGTGATTTTTATAAATGACTTGGATGAGGAAGTGGAAGGCTGGGTTAGCAAGTTTGCCGATGACACGAAGGTTGCTAGAGTTGTGGATAGTGTGGAAGGCTGTTGTAGGTTGCAACGGGACATTGACAGGATGCAGAGCTGGGTTGAGAAGTGGCAGATGGAGTTCAACCTGGAAAAGTGTGAAGTGATTCATTTTGGTAGGTCGAATTTGAATGCAAAATACAGGCTTAAAGACAGGGTTTTTGGTAGTGTGGAGGAACAGAGGGATCTTGGGGTCCATGTCCAGAGATCGCTCAAAGTTGCCACCCAAGTTGATAGGGTTGTTAAGAAGGCGTATGGTTTGTTGGCTTTCATTAACGGGGGATTGAGTTTAAGGGCTGCGAGGTTATGCTGCAGCTCTATAAGGCCCTGGTTCGACCACACTTGGAATATTGTGTTCAGTTCTGGTCGCCTCATTATAGGAAGGGTATGGATGCTTTAGAGAGGGTGCAGAGGAGATTTACCAGGATGCTGCCTGGACTGGAGGGCATGTCTTATGAAGAAAGATTGAGGGAGCTAGGGCTTTTCTCATTGGAGCGAAGAAGGATGAGAGGTGACTTGATAGAGGGGTACAAGATGATGAGAGGCATAGATAGAGTGGATAGTCAGAGACTTTTTCCCAGGTGGAAAGGGCTATCACTAGTGGGCATAATTTTAAGGTGACTGGAGGAAGGTTTCAGGGAGATGTCAGAGGTAGGTTCTTTACACCGAGAGTGGTGGGTGCGTGGAATGCGCTGCCAGTGGTGGTAGTAGAAGCAGATACATTAGGGAAATTTAAGCGACTCTTGGATCGGTACATGGATGATAGGAGAATGAAGGGTAGGTAGTTAGTTTGATCTTAGAGTAGGTTAAAGGTTCGGCACAACATCGTGGGCCGAAGGGCCTGTACTGTGTTGTACTGTTCTATGCTCTATGTTCTATGTTATATGAAGAGAGGCAGAGGGAAAGAAACTCACTTTTAAGCCGGAATTGGAAAAAAGATTTTTAAGAGGAACAAGTTTCAGGAACATTGGAAATGAACAGGGGATTGGGATAATCAGAGGGGTGAGGACATGGAGGGATTTGATCACATGAGTGAGAATATTAAAATTGAGGTGTTACTGGACCAAGAGCCAATGTCGGTCAGTCAGCACAGGGATGTTGGGTGAACAGAATTTGGTGCAAATTAGAAGATGGCAGCAGAGTTTTTGATGACCACAGGTTACAGAGAGTAGGATGTGGGAGACCAGCCAGGAGTGTGTTAGAATAGTCAAGTCTCGAGATAAAAAAAGGCATGGATGAGGTTTTTAGCAGCAGCTGAATTGAGCTCTCTCTCTCTCGTTCTTTCTCTCTCTGTCGGCCTCATTTGCTCTGTCCCACACTCAGAATCTTATAAGTTTCAATCAAGTCGCCTCTTACTCTTCTAAACTCCAGCTGACATAAGCCTAGCCTGTCCAGCCTTTCCTCATTAGACAACACCCCCATTCCAGGCATTAGTCTAGTAAACCATCTCTGAACTGCTTCGAATGCATTTCCACCTGTCCTTAAATGAGGAGACCAATACTGTACACAGTATTCCAGAAGTGGTCTCCCTATATAACTGAAACATAACCTCCCTACATTTGTATTCAATTCCTCCTGCATTGGACAATAACATTCTATTAGTTTTCCTAATGACTTGCAATACCTACATATTAACCTTTTACAATTCATGCACAAGGACTCTCAGTTCCCCCTGGATGGTAGAGCTCTGAAATCTCTCACCATTGTGATTATATGCTTAATTTTTATTCTTCCTGCCAAAATGGACAATTTCATATTTTCCCACATTATACTCCATTTACCAGATCTTTGCCCAATCACTCAATCTATCTACCCCTTTGTGGTTCACTTGTGTCCACGTCACAACATACTGTCTGACCGACGTTTCTGTCATCAGCAAATTTAGCAAACATACCTTTGGCCCCTTCATCCAAGTGATTTATATAAATTGTAAAGAGCTAAGGCACCCGCACTGATCCCTGTGACACACCACTCGTGACATCTTGCCAAACAGAAAATGATCCATTTAAGCCTCCTCTCTGTTTCCTGTTAGCTAGCCAATCTTCTATCCAAGCCAATAGGTTGCCCCCTACACCATGAGCTTTTATATTCCGCAATGAACTTTGATGTGGCACATTATGAAATCCCTTCTGGAAATCTAAGTATAGTACATCCACCAGTTCCCCTTTATCCACAGCACCTGTTACTTCTTCAAAGAACTTCAATAAATTGGTTAAACATGGTTTCCGTTTCACAAAAGCATGTTGACTCTGCCTGATCACCTTGAATTATTCTGTGTGTCCTGCTATAACGTCTTTACTAATAGCTTCTTACATTTGATCCATAGCCAGAAAGCCTTTCTCACCTGCCACAGGCCGTATGTCCACTATGTTTATTCTGATTTTGTGCTGTATTTGAACTGTTACTCCTCAATAAACTGCTTGTGACCCTTCGACCTCCTTTTGGTTAATCTGTGACCCTGGAACAGATCTTATATTGGTGTAGGAGAGGGAACACAGCTCATGTCAAAGTCCTGCCTCCCTTTTATATGATCCTGCATAATGGACAGGGACTACTGGGCAGTAATGTGCTCAAAGGTTATCAGCAGTAATTGATTATCCCTATATTTGTATATTGTAGAACATTAAAACATACCCTGCTCTGGTGTCCAGTGCACCCTCAATATTCATGATTAAAATATCAGAGGAGTGGGAACCAGACACCTCTGATGACCCTGAGCTGCAGGCGATTCTCGAGTCGGTACTGAGTGTATCCACAACCCATAAAGATAACTGTGCAAACATGAGCAGACCCGAAGAAATTAACTGACCATTGCATGATCCATGAAGCAGTATTCTTACCGAGCTGAAATTATGTCATGCATTCCAGACAATATCATGTCATTGTTATACCAGGGTGTAGTTCACGAAGCCATGTTCCCTTCTAACTGCCCGATTTGACTGGTTGGAAAGCCGGATGGCAGCTGGTGACTGACTATTGACCACCACAAACTCAATTCAGTCAACCCTGCGTGAACCCGGTTGTCTGATAGACACCCACCCTACTCTCCCGGATTCTCAGTGGCAGGGCTGTCTTCTCTACCCTGGATATCTCTAATGTTTATTGGAGTATCCCAGTAAAACTAGAGAAACAAATTAAATTCACATTCACTTCTGAGGACCAGAGGTACTCCTGGACATGTCTGTCACAAGGGGTTCCACAATAACCCCACTATTTTCAACAAACGTGTAGCCGGGTCCCTTCTGAGCTTTTCACAGTCTTCCTGCTCGCTGCAATATGTCGATGATCTTCTCATCACCGTGTCCACACATTTAACCCTTTTACAGGAACTACTGCAGTGACTTTGGGAGCTGGACTAAAAGAACATCCACGTAAGGCCCAGCTGGTGCAAGACCGTGTCACCTTTCTACGTGCCCAGATCAGATCATCCTGCATCAGCCCACACCAGCGTCAGGTCGAGACCATCCAGTGTCTACCCCTGTTCACCTCAAAGTCCTGCCCTGTGTCCTATCCTCAGGCTGGTGGGGTATCAGTGGACCCTCATCCAGTATCTACCCCTGTCCACCTCAAAGACTACCCTGTGTCCTATCCTCAGGCTGGCAGGGTATCAGTGGACCCTCATCCCTCGATTTACAGAGACTGTGACTCCTCTTTATGAACTAACTAATGGTGATGATGACCAGATTTAACCTGGTTGGACTGAAGAGAGCAGAGAAGCAGCAACACAATTGAAGAAATCTGTCGCCCAGGCAACGTGTCTTATCTCACCTAACCCTGACAAGACTTTCAACATGGAGGTGGTGGACACAGTGAAAAGCCTGACTGCTGTCCTATGTAGAGAATACGAGGAGAAATTACTCCCCATTGTGAATGACTCCAGAATTGTCAGTGGGACTGAACTGATTTATTCTGTTTGTGAAGGACATTTGTTAACCACGTTCTGGGGCATCAAACATTTCACTTACATCACGGGGTTCTCCAGGGTGATACTGCCCAGTCCATTATAAACTTTCCCAGTATAGGGCGGCACAGTGGTGCAGTGATTGGCACCGCAGCCTCACAGCTCCAGTGACCCGGGTTCAATTCTAGGTACTGCCTGTGTGGAGTTTGCTAGTTCTCCCTGTGTTTGCGTGGGTTTCCTCCGGGTGCTCCGGTTTCTACCCACATGCCAAAGACTTGCAGGTTGATCGGTAAATTGGCCATTAGCAATTGCCCGTAGTATAGGTAGGTGGTAAGGAAACATAGGGACAGGTGGGGATGTGGTAGGAATATGGAATTAGTGTAGGATTAGTATAAACGGGTGGTTGATGGTCCGCACAGACTCGGTGGGCCGAAGGGCCTGTTTCACTGCTGTATCTCTAAACTAAACTAAAAGTAGTAATAGTATTCCCCTGTCAGAGAGTCGTAGAGTCATAGTCATTTCAGCACAGAATTAGGCCATTCTGCTCATCGAGTCCATGCCAGCTCTTTGTCGATAAATCCAGCCAGTCTCATTCCCCAGCTCTGACTCCATATTCCTGCAAGTTTATTTACATCAAGTGTTCTTCCAATATCCTTTTGAAATAATTCACCTTCTCTGCTTCCACCACCCTCGGAGGCAATGATTTCCAGGCCATTACCACTCGTTGTGTAAAAATGTTGTTCATCACATCCCCCTTAACTCTTGCCCTCAATCTTAACTCTAGTCATTGTACCATAAGCTAATGGGAACATCTTTTCCTGTCTACCTTATCCAAACAGGTCATCATCTTGTATACATGTATCAAATCTCCCCTCAATCTCCTTTACTCCAAGGAGGACAATCCCAGCTTTTACAGACTATATTGTACTGAAAATCCTCCATCTCTGGAACCATTAAAGTAACCCTCCTCTACACCCTGTCAATGACCCTCACATCCTTCCTAAAGTGTGGTGAACAGAACTGGATGCAGTACTCCACTTGGGGCCTAACCAGAGCTTCATAAAGTTACAGCATAACTTTCCTTCTTCTGAACTCACCACCTCTATCTATGAAGCCCAAGATCCCATATGCTTTACTGACGACTCTCTCAATATATCCTGCCACCTTCAGGGATCTATGTGCATGAACCCCATGTCCCTTTGTCTCTGCACACTCTTTCGAACTTTAGCATTAAGTGTATATTGCCTCTCCCTGTTACTTCTGATAAAATGCATCACTTGACACTTGTCTGTATTAAATTCCATTTGCCTCTCGTCTGCCCATTCTGCTAGCCTATCTCTGTCCTCTTACATCGATTGGTATCAACCTCAATGCCTGCCCCGCCTTCAAGTTTGGTATCACCTGCAAATTTTGAAATGTTTCTCTGTATGCCATTATCCAAATCATTTATACATATCAGAATAAAACAGTGTTCCTAGCACTAACCCTTGGGGAACACAACTGTCTATTTTTCTCCAGTTTGAATACCAACTATTTACCGCAACTCACTGTTTTCTGTCATTAAGTCAGTTTTCTATCCAAGCTGACACTGACCTTCCTTTTCCATCAGCATCAATTAACTGTCCAATTCTCACAAACAGATTGTGAAATAAAGTACAAATTCAGCTTAAAATTAAGTGAAATGTAAAATTAACAAATTGCTGGAAAGAGATCGACTCTTAGATCACTTAAAATTCAATCACTCCTTAACTTTACTGCATTTAGTACTCTGTCCAAGCAGGACTCCCTAAAACTGGACTCAGTGCAGCTTATTACATTTAGGGTTTGGGGAGAGAATTCAAAAGCTTAGGGATGAGACCAGAAAGTGCTGGAAATACTCAGCAGGTCTGGCAGCATCTGTGTAGAGAGAAACAGAGTTAATGTTTCCGGTCTCTGACCCTTCATCAGAACTGGTAAACGTTAGGAATGTAACAGTCTGTAATTTAATCTATCCCCTCTCTGTCCCATCACAGTCCTTCCTTCTTGTTCTTCTTCCCCCTTCCCCTCTTTCACTTGCTCAAAGACTGTTACCTTTCTAACGTTTACCAGTTCTGATGAAGGGGCACAGATCTGAAACATTAACTCTGGTTCTCTCTGCACAGATGCTGCAAGACCTGCTGAGTATTTCCAGTGTTCAGCATCCGCAATATTTTGCTTTTATTTTAGTGTTTAATTCACTGACATTTATCTTCCAGGAATTACTCCCTGGAAGTTCTGCTCTACTCTTCCAGAGCGTAGGGCCTCGGCAGCTGAAGGCAGGTCCACCAATGGTAGAGCAATTAAACTCGTAGATGCTCAAGAGGCCAGAAATAGATGAGTGCAGATATCTCGGAGGGTTGTCGGGCTGGAGGAGATTACACAGATAAGGAGTAGTGAGATAATGAAGGATTTGAAAAGAAGGCTGAGAGTTTTAAAATTGAGGTGTTGCTGACCAGGAGCCAATGTAGGTCAGTGAGTCCAGGGGGTAATGGGTGAACAGGACTTGGTGTGAGTTAGGACATGGGCAGCAGTGCATTGGATCACCTCAGGGTTATGGAGAGTAGAATGTGGGAGACCAGCCAGGAGTGTGTTGGACTAGTCGAGTCTACAGGTAACACAGGCAAGGGGGACTGTTTCATCAGCAGAAGAGCTGAGAGAGGGGCAAAGTTGGGTGATGATACGGAAGTGTAAGTAGGCTGTTTTAGTAATATTTAGCAGGAACTCGTCGCAGCGTCAACTATGAAACCAGGTTGTGAACAGTTTGCTTTAGTTTCAGACAGTTGCCAAGGAGAGAGATCCAGTCTGTAGCTAGGAAACTTTTGACGTGGGGTTTGAAAACAACGGCAGCAGTCTTCCTAATATTTAATTGGCATGGCAGATGTGTGAGGAGATATATTGTCAGAAGATTTGATATATATTATCCGTTCATGGGATGTGGGTGTCGTTGACTAGGCCAGCATTTATTGCCCATCCATAATTGCCCTTGAGAAGGTGATGGTGAGCTGCATGCAAAGAACAAAGAACAAAGAAAATTACAGCACAGGAACAGGCCCTTCGGCCCTCCAAGCCTACGCCGATCCAAATCCTCTATCTAAACCTGTCGCCTATTTTCTAAGGGTCTGTATCTCTTTACTTCCTGCCCATTCATGTATCTGTCTAGATACATCTGAAAAGACGCTATCGTGCCCGAGTCTACCACCTCCACTGGCAATGCGTTCCAGGCACCCACCACCCTCTGCAGAAAGAACTTTCCACGCATATCCCCCCTAAACGTTCCCCTCTCACTTTGAACTCGTGTCCCCTTGTAATTGAATCCCCCACTCTGGGAAAAAGCTTCTTGCTATCCACCCTGTCTATACCTCTCATGATTCTGTACACCTCAATCAGGTCCCCCCTCAACCTCCGTCTTTCTAATGAAAATAATCCTAATCTACTCAACCTCTCTTCATAGCTAGCGCCCTCCATACCAGGTAACATCCTGGTGAACCTCCTCTGCACCCTCTCCAAAGCATCCACATCCTTTTGGTAATGTGGCGACCAGAACTGCACGCAGTATTCCAAATGTGGCCGAACCAAAGTCCTATACAACTGTTACATGACCTGCCAACTCTTGTACTCAATACCCCGTCCGATGAAGGAAAGCATGCCGTATGCCTTCTTGACCACTCTATTGACCTGCGTTGTAACCTTCAGGGAACAATGGACCTGAACACGCAAATATCTCTGTACATCAATTTTCCCCAGGACTTTTCCATTTACTGTATAGTTCACTCTTGAATTGGATCTTCCAAAATGCATCACCTCGCATTTGCCCTGATTGAACTCCATCTGCCATTTATCTGCCCAACTCACCAGTCTATCTATATTCTGTTGTATTCTCTGACAGTCCCCTTCACTATCTGCTACTCCACCAATCTTAGTGTCGTCTGCAAACTTGCTAATCAGACCACCTATACTTTCCTCCAAATCATTTATGTATATCACAAACAACAGTGGTCCCAGCACGGATCCCTGTGGAACACCACTGGTCACACGTCTCCATTTTGAGAAACTCCCTTCCACTGCTACTCTCTGTCTCCTGTTGCCCAGCCAGCTCTTTATCCATCTAGCTAGTACACCTTGGACCCCATGCGACTTCACTTTCTCCATCAGCCTACCATGGGGAACCTTATCAAACGCCTTACTGAAGTCCATGTATATGACATCTACAGCCCTTCCCTCATCCATCAACTTTGTCACTTCCTCAAAGAATTCTATTAAGTTGGTAAGACATGACCTTCCCTGCACAAAACCATGTTGCCTATCACTGATAAGCCCATTTTCTTCCGGATGAATGACCAGGGATAATACAAGCTGAATGGCACAACTTTAAAGCTATTGAGAGTAACAGAGAGACCTGAGGTGTTTGTATGCAATCTTTGAAAGTAGCTGGACAGGTTAACAAACAGTTCACAAAGCAAAAAGATTACTCGGCTTGATTAATAGAGACACAGAGTAGACTGGCCAGGATATTGTGTTAACCCTATAGAAAAGACTAGTCCGGCTCCATCTGGAGTATTGTGTCCAATACTGGAAACCACACTTTCGGAAGGACATGAAACCTTGGAGAGGGGACAGAAGAGTTTTACTGGAACTTTTCCAGGGATGAGGGATTACAGTTATGTAGCTGGGATTGTTTTCCTTGGAGCAGGGACATTTACAAGGTGATCAGATAGGGATATTTAACATCATGAAGGGTTTATGTAAATTATATAATGTTTCTAATATATGAGGGGCCATTAACCAGAGGACATAGATTTATGGTGATTGGAAAAAAGAAGCAGAGTTGACATGGGGATTATTGTAATGCAATTTTTGTTTAGGATTTGCAAATTATTGTATGATAGGCTGAAGGATACAGATTCAAAAGTAGGTTCAAAAAGTAATTTGGTTAGATATTAAGGGGAAACGTTCAAGGATCTGGGAAAGATCCAGGGTGTGGAACTCACTGGAAACTCATCAAAAGAGCCAGCACAGACTTCATAGACCAAATGACCCCCTTCCATGCAATGCTATTATATGTTTCTATGACTTTTCCTGCCTGTACTTTTACAATTTTCCTATCGTTTCAAAAGGTGTTTGATAAAGTACTATATAACAGCCGTGTGACCCAATTAGAAACACATGGGATTAAAGGGCCAAAGTCAGCCGGGGCTCAGTTTGTAGCTCTCTCCACTTTCAGTCACAAGCTTCCAGGATCAAGTGTCATGAAATGACTTTTTCACAAGAATCAAGGCTGACACTGCAGCGACAGTACTGAGGGAGTATTGCGCTATCAGATGAGCAGTCTTTCGAATGAAACGTTAGAATTAGAATTAGAATATTACAGCGCAGTACAGGCCCTTCGGCCCTCGATGTTGCGCCGATCATCTGACCTACACTATTCCATTTACATCCATATGTCTATCCAATGACCACTTAAATGCCCTTAAAGTTGGCGAGTCTACTACTGTTGCAGGCAGGGCGTTCCACGCCCCTACTACTCTCTGCGTAAAGAAACTACCTCTGACATCTGTCCTATATCTTTCACCCCTCAACTTAAAGCTATGTCCCCTCGTGTTTGCCATCCTCATCCGAGGAAAAAGACTCTCACTATCCACCCTATCTAACCCTCTGATTATCTTGTATGTCTCTATTAAGTCACCTCTCCTCCTCCTTCTCTCTAACGAAAACAACCCCAAGTCCCTCAGCCTTTCCTCGTAAGACCTTCCTTCCATACCAGGCAACATCCTCGTAAATCTCCTCTGCACCCTTTCCAAAGCTTCGACATCCTTCCTATAATGCGGTGACCAGAACTGCACGCAATACTCCAGGTGCGGCCTCACCAGAGTTTTGTACAGCTGCATCATGACCCCGTGGCTCTGAAACTCGATCCCCCTACTAATAAAGGCTAACACACCATATGCCTTCTTAACAGCCCTATTAACCTGGGTAGCAACTTTCAGGGATTTATGTACCTGGATACCAAGATCTCTCTGCTCATCTACACTACCAAGAATCTTCCCATTAGCCCAGTACTCTGCATTGCTGTTACTCCTTCCAAAGTGAATCACCTCACACTTCTCCACATTAAACTCCATTTGCCATCTCTCAGCCCAGCTCTGCAGTCTATCTATGTCCCTCTGTACCCTACAACACCCTTCGACACTATCCACAACTCCACCGACCTTCGTGTCATCCGCAAATTTACTAACCCACCCTTCTACACCCTCATCCAGGTCGTTTATAAAAATGACAAACAGCAGTGGCCCCAAAACAGAACCTTGCGGTACACCACTAGTAACTAAACTCCAGGATGAACATTTGCCATCAACCCCCACCCTCTGTCTTCTTTCAGCTAGCCAATTTCTGATCCAAAGCTCTAAATCACCTTCAACCCCATACTTGCGTATTTTCTGCAATAGCCTACCGTGGGGAACCTTATCAAAAGCCTTACTGAAATCCATATACACCACATCCACGGCTTTACCCTCATCCACCTGTTTGGTCACCTTCTCGAAAAACTCAATAAGGTTTGTGAGGCACGACCTACCTTTCACAAAACCGTGCTGACTATCGCAAATGAACTTATTCTTTTCAAGATGATTATAAATCCTGTCTCTTATAACCTTTTCCAACATTTTACCCACAACCGAAGTAAGGCTCACAGGTCTATAATTACCAGGGCTGTCTCCACTCCCCTTCTTGAACAAGGGGACAACATTTGCTATCCTCCAGTCCTCCGGCACTACTCCTGTCGACAATGACGACTTAAAGATCAACAACAACGGCTCTGCAATCTCCTCCCTGGCTTCCCAGAGAATCCTAGGATAAATCCCATCTGGCCCAGGGGACTTATCTATTTTCACACTTTCCAAAATTGCTAACACCTCCTCCTTGTGAACCTCAATCCCATCTAGCCAGGTCGTCTGTATCTCAGTATTCTCCTCGACAACATTTTCTTTCTCCACTGTAAATACTGACGAAAAATATTCATTTAACACTTCCCCTATCTCCTCCGATTCCACACACAACTTCCCACTACTATCCTTGATTGGCCCTAACCTATCTCTAGTCATTCTTTTATTCCTGATATACCTATAGAAAGCCTTAGGGTTTTCTTTGATCCTATCCGCCAATGACTTCTCGTGTCCTCTCCTTGCTCTTCTTATCTCTCCCTTTAGATCCTTCCTGGCTAGCTTGTAACTCTCAAGCGCCCTAACTGAGCCTTCACGTCTCATCCTAACATAAGCCGCCCTCTTCCTCTTGACAAGCGCTTCAACTTCTTGAGTAAACCACGGCTCCCTTGCTCGACAACTTCCTCCCTGCCTGACAGGTACATACTTATCAAGGACACGCATTAGCTGCTCCTTGAATAAGCTCCACATTAAACCAAGGCCCCATCTGCCCTCTCAGGTGGATGCTAATGATCCTATGGGATTAAGTAGAAGCAGATCAGGAGAATTATTCCCTGTGGCAAGGACAATATTTATCCATCAAGCAACATCATAAAAACAGATCTGGTCATTATCACATTGCTGCTTGTGGGATCTTGCTGTGCGAAAATTGGCTGCCCTTTTTCCGACAGTACAAGAGTGAGTAGGCATTATAAGTATACGTTGATTGTAAATCGCTTTGGAACATGCAGTTGTCATGAAAGGCGCTACATAAATGGAATTCCTTTTTTTTTCTTTTTCAATCTCAGCATGCAAGAAATTACCTAGGTGACAGATATCAGAGAGTAGGGAATAATGGCTGTTTTTCAGCTGGAGCGAAGTACACAGTGGGGTTTCCCAGGGTGACTGTTGGGATCCCTGGTGTTGCATGCTAATGCAGTGGGCTTGTGTACAGAGGGGGTAATGTCCAAGTTTTCAGATGGAAGGAAACTCAGAAATGTTAATAAACAGTGAGAAGGATAGTAACAGACTTCAGGAGGACAGAGACTGACAGGTAAAATGGGCAGGAACATGGCAGATGGAATTTAACACAGTGAAATGTGAAGTGAGACATTTGGGTAGGAAGTATGAGAAGAAAAAAAATAAAATAAATGGTGCCATTATAGAGTGAGTGCATGATTAGAGAGACCTAGGGTGTAAACACACAGATCTTAGATAGTAGCATGCAGTGTCCTTGGTGTTAGAGAGAGAGACACAGAGTAATAAAACCCAGGAGGAAATGCTGATATTTATACATCATTGGTTAGGTCCCAGATGGAGAATTGTGTCCAATTCTGATCACCACACATTGGTAAGGATGTCAAGGACGTAGTGAAGATACAGAGGTGAATTACTAGAATGGTACCAGGGATCTGGGAATACAGTTACGTGGATAGATTCGAAAAGCTGGGATTGTTCTCATTAGAGCAGTGATAGGTAAGGGGAGATTTGATATTAAATTCAAAATTATGAAGGGTTTTGATAAGGTAATCAATGTGAAACTGTTTCCAGTGTCAGAAACAGGGGCGGCACAGTGGTGCAGTGGTTAGCATTGCAGCCTCATATTATGGGTAATGCCTGTGTGGAGTTTGTGGGTTTCCTCCCTCAGCCAAAAGTCTTGCAGGTTGATAGGTAAACTGGCCATTATAAATTGCCCCTAGTATAGGTAGGTGGTAAGGGAATATAGGGACAGGTGAGGATGTGGTAGGAATATGGGATTAGTGCAGGATTAATGTAAATGGGTGGCTAATGGTCGGCACAGACTCGGTGGGCCGAAGGGCCTGTTCGAGTGCTGTATATCTAAATCCAAAAATCTGAAGTTCAGTATTAAGAAGACACAGACTGAAGGTAAATGACAAAAAACCAGAGGTGAAATTAGGAGAATTTTCTTCCACAGCGAGTTGTTGGGATCTAGAATTCACTGGCTGAAAACATGGTGGAAGCAGATTCAATAATATCATTCAAAAGGCAATTTATCAAATACTTGAAAAGGAAAAGAAAAACAGGAATCTGGGGAAAGAAGAGGAAAGAGGAACTAATTAGAAGGCTCTTTCGAAGAGACAGCACTGACACAAAGGGCCGAATAGCCTTCTTCTGTGCTGCATCAATCTCTTATTTTTTGAGCAAGAGAAAGTGAGTGAAGAGAGAGAGAAAGACAGAGAGTGAGAAAGTGTGAAAGAGAGAACAGCAAATAGAAATAGAGAGTACGTCGTGTTTTTGGGCAGAGGGATCATGATCTGCCCGTGCCCGTTCCTGTTGAGGCAGGTGACAAACACACTTCCTGATGCCTCCTCATTTCCATGAATTCTACGTGCCACCCCGGGTTACCCGCGCTGCTGTCTGTCTGGATGCTTAACAGGGCCCTAAAGGTGTGTGAGGCTGACACATGTTTCAGCCAGATTCAGCTTTTAAACGCAGTCTGTCCCTCTTAAAGAGGTGATGCACTGATTCACTGGAGGCTGCTGGTGCTCACTGTAAATTCTGCAATTGGAGACAAGGTAAATAGCACACTGCAACAGAGGGTTCTGCGGTTCACGGATGTGGGGATGGATGTCTTAGTTACGAAGGGTGACAGGAGGAGAGAGGCTCTGTTTCCGTGTGGTGGGGTGGAGACTCCCAAGGAACGTCCTCCGAAGGGGATCAGTGAAGGTGGCCAGGGAGGTCAATGCAAGAATTCTCGCCACGAGAATCTGGCAGCAGAGCCAGAAGAAGTTTAATGAGCTCATACGGGTGGTCAATGTCATTGAATTAATCTCCAAATGGCATCTCCTACCCACAACATCACCAACCTCTCACACTGCTCAATACACCACACCCCCATCACTCACCCATCAGCAGTCCCTAACACTCAGGACTCACACCTAACATTCACATACTCCACCTCACCCTCACACACCTTGTACTGATAGCAGCCTCACACCCACCTCTCACTGCCTCCAATTACCTACAGCTATTCAGCTGTGGCAGGCACATCATCAAAACACAGTGTAAAACAATCATTAATATTCTGCCTTCTTTCTTGCAGGACAAGGTGACCCATAATCACAGGGAGCAGCAAGTGAACCGGCGAGTGACCAGGCATACCTTCATCCCCTGAGCCTGAGGGAGGAGATGATTCTTCACATCATGGGACCGGCTGTGACAGAGCCCGTGGCCTCCGGCATCACCAAGAGCATTCAGGATGATGCTATGTTCCTGTCTTATGCCCCTTCTTAACTCCCACCTCCCCCCGCATCCTGCTGTCTGGGATGATGTACAAGCTGGAGATGGTGGGATCATGGACCTCCTGCTTTCCAACCCACCCACAATCTCTCATCCCAACACGACCCTTCTGATTTTACACTTCCCAATGGTACCCCAAAACTGCCAGCTTCCCAGTCACAGCAGCTCCAGGAGACAGAGAGAGAGCATCAGCACAGGACTGATGGTGAAGCCCCATCACTTAGTCTGATACTCAGAGCCTCCAGCTCAAATACCTCCACTGTGTGTGCCTTAGAGGCTGGTATAGAGTCGGAATCTGCACATGCTGATTCACGGAAAACGCACGAACTGCAGCCAGGGCAGGGGGAAAGGATTGTGCATGTGGCAGCTCCCAGACAGCGAGGTCACAAACGTGTTATAATACACAGGACTCAGATCAGAACATTACTGGGCTGCTGCCTATGTCGAGGTGGTACAGTTTGAATCGAAGCACTCAAGGCCCAGAGCTGCTCGAGGACGTCCTGCAAGGTCATCTGCAGTCTCCCCGAATGAAAGTCAGCAGTCTTCCACCAGCCATGCTGCAGTCACTAGGGAAACACTGGGGAGCACGAGGCAAATCGAGGGAACGCACAAGACAGAGACTAAGGGAATATACAAGGGTGAATAGTTCCATTTTCCTTTTGTATAATTGGATGTGTTGTTGGATAAAGATGTTACTGAAAAGGTTTATGTTGGTGGTTTTTATTACAGGATGGTGACCAAGGGAACACTGTGATGGGGCATCTCAGATGGGTGAAATGGTGGAGAATGGGGGATCCATGGTGGGAAAGGGAAGTTGTCCTATGGGAAACAAAATCTTAGCAGGGACTCTCCGACAGCTTGTCTAGTTCGAAGGCGTCCAGGAAATATCCTCCCTGCGTCCTCCTCCTCCTCCTGAGGTGTCCTCCGGATTCCTGGTGCCCATGCCTGTGTCCTCATGATGGTGATGATATGAAGGGTACAGCAGAACACCATGAACTTGGACACCTGCTCCAGTGTCCACTGGAGGGCTCTCCCCGTGCGGTTCAGACATTGAAAGCATTGCTTCATCACACCGATGGTCTGTCCCACCATGTTCCTGGTGACTCCATTGCTCACATTATACACATGTTAATTGTGGGAGGTTGTCTGGCGGTGGTAGGTAGTTTGGGGATGTAGAAACATGAGCTGTGTCTAGACGGTTTTTTTCTTTGCCTCCGAGGAGCCACATTCTGGTTCTGTATGGAAGCCCGAAGTGTTGAGAATGGATGACTGCTTCAGAATGAAGGTATGGTGGCTGCTGACAGGGTAGTGGACACTCACCAACATGATGTACTGGGCATCCTCACACACCAACTGTACATTAATGGAGTGAGAGTTCTTTCAGTTCCTGTACCTCTCCCCATTGACATGGGGCCCCCGCAGAGACACCTACACCATCAGGATTCCCACTATCCTGACAAAGCCACGGGATCTCTCATTCTGCTTCTCCCTGCTGAGCGAAAAAACGATGACATAGATGGTCACCCTCATCTCCCAGAATTATCAATGGGAATGGACAACACACAGGCCTCGTAACTACTGGTCAGTTAGTTTAACATCAGTGATGAGGAAGGTTTTAGAAACGAAATCAGCGGGAAAAAAATCAACACACACTAGGAGATGTTTGAGTTAATTAAGGGTTGTCCACACGGATTTTTAAAAAGCAGATCATGCTTTCCTGAACTAATTGAATTTATTTTGATGAAGTAACAGAGCAGGTTGATGAAAAGAATGTGGTGGATGGTCTACGTGGATTTTAAGAAAGCGTTTGATGAAGTACCACACAAAAGGATGTGGAAGCTTTAGAGAGGGTGCAGAGGAGATTTACCAGGATGCTGGCTGGACTGGAGGGCATGTCTTACGAAGAAAGGTTGAGGGTGCTCAGTCTTTTCTCATTGGAACGAAGAAGGATGAGAGGTAACTTGACAGAGGGGTACAAGATGATGAGAGGCATAGATAGATTGGATAGCCAGAGACATTTTCCCAGGGCAGAAAGGGCTATCACCAGGGGGCATAATTTTAAGATGATTGGAGGAAGGTTTCGGGGAGATGTCAGAGGTAGGTTCTTTACACAGAGAGTGGTGGGTGCGTGGAACGCACTGCCAGCGGCGGTAGTAGAAGCAGATACATTAGGGACATTTAAGTGACTCTTGGATAGGTACATGGATGATAGTAGAATGAAGGGTGTGTAGGTAGTTTGATCGTAGAGTAGGTTAAAGGTTCGGCACTACATCGTGGGCCGAAGGGCCTGTACTGTGCTGTACTGTTCTATGTTCTATGTTCTAAAATGTTGGATAACAAAATTGAATGACATGGATTAGCATCCAATTGGATCAAATATTGATTGATGGAAAGAAAAGGGTGCGTCGTGTTAAATGGTAGTTTTTCAGACTGGAGGATGGTAGGCAGTGATGTTCCACAAGGGTCAGTGCTGGAACCACTTTTTTTTTGCTATATATAAATGACTTGGATCTTGGAATACAGAGCAGAATTTCAAGGCTTGCCAATGACACCAAACTTGGACGCGTGGCAAACACTGAGGATGACACAAACTGCCTGCAACAGGATATCGACAATCCAGCAGAATTAACAGAGAAATGGCAGGTGGAATTTAGTACAGAGGAGTGTGAGGTGATGCCTTTTGCCAGAAGGAATAGGAAGGCAATATAGACTTAATGACACAGTTCTGAACATTGTGCAGGAGCAGACGGATCTTGGATCCATATGCATTTATCATTGCAGGTGGCAGGACATATTAGGAGAGTGTTTAGCAAAACATATCAGACCTTGGAGGCAAGGATACAAAAGCAGGGAAACATAGAAACATAGAAAATAGGAGCAGAAGTAGGCCATTCGGTCCTTCGAGCCTGCTGCGGCATTTGTTATGATCATCGCTGATCATCCAACTCAGTAATCTTTTCCCGTCATATCCTTTGATCCCTTTAGAACCAAGAGCTATATCTAACTCCTTCTTAAAAACATACAATGTTTTGGCCTCGACTGCTCCCTGTGGAAGTGAATTCCACAGGCTCACCACTCTCTGGGTGAAGAAATTTCTCCTCATCTCAGTCCTGAAAGGTTTACCCCTTATCCTTAGACTGTTACCCCTGGTTCTGGACACCCCAACATCGGGAACATCCTTCCTGCATCTAGTCTGTCCAGACTGATTAGAATTCTGCAGGTTTCTATGAGATCCCTCCCTCACTCTTCTGAACTCCAGCGAATATAATCCTAACCGACTCAATTTCTCCTCATACATCAGTCCCGCCATTCCAGGAATGAGTCTGGTAAACCTTCGCTGCACTCCTTCTATTGCAAGAACCTTCTTCCTCATATATGGAGACCAGAACTGAACACAATATTCCAGATGTGACCTCACCAAGGCTCTGTATAATTGCAGCAAGACATCCCTGCTCCTGTACATGAATCCTCTCGTTATAAAGGCCAGCGT
Organism: Heterodontus francisci; assembly: GCF_036365525.1. Lineage (NCBI taxonomy): Eukaryota > Metazoa > Chordata > Chondrichthyes > Heterodontiformes > Heterodontidae > Heterodontus > Heterodontus francisci. Next base: position 177,344 of record NW_027141086.1, read on the forward strand.
ACCATTTGCCTTTTTACCGCCTGTTACACCCACATGCTTACCTTCAGCAACTCGTGTACTAGAACATCAATAATTCCCTTCTCTCAGTTTATACCAGTTCTGATAATAATCTGCCTTCCTGATTTTGCTACCAAAGTGGATAACCTCACATTTGCCCACAATTATACTGCATCTTCCATGCATTTGCCCACTCACTCAACTTGCCCAAATCACACTGAAGCCTCTATGCATCCTCCTGACAACTCACCCTCCCACCCAATTTTATGTCATCTGAAAATGTCGAGATATTACATTTAAATCCCTCATCTAAATCATTAATATATATTGTGCGTAGCTGGAGTCCTAGCACCGATCCCTGTGGTACCCACTGTTCACGTTCTGCCATTCAGAAAAAGACCCGTTTGTCCATACTCTTTGTTTCCTGTCTGGCAACCAATTTTCTATCCATCACAATAAACTACCCCCAATCCCATCTGCTTTAATTTTACACTCTAATCTCTTATATGGTACTTTGTCAAAAGCCTTCTGAATGTCCAAATAAACCATATCCACTGGCTCCCCCTCATCAACTCTACTAGTTACATCATCGAAGAATTCCAGTAGATTTGACTAGCATGATTTCATTTTCGTAAATTCATGATGACTTTGTCCAATTCTACCACTGTTCTCCAAGTGCTCTGCTATAAAATCTCTGATAATGGCTCCAGGATTTTCCCCACTTTCGACGTCAGGCTCATTGGTCTATGATTCTCTGTTTTCTCTGTATATCCCTTTTTAAATAGTGGAGTTACATGAGCTACCGTCCAATCTGTAGGAACTGTTCCAGAGTCCATGGAATCTAGGAAGATGTCCAGCAGTGCATCCACTATTTCTAGGGTCACTTCCTGAATTATTCTTGGATTAAGATTATCAGGCCCAACACCATTTCTCTACTAATACTGATGTATTTAACTTCCTATCTCTCACTAAACCCTGTGTTCCCCAACATTTCTGGTTTGATATTTGTGTCCTCCTTTGTGAAGACAGAATCAAAGTATGCACTTAGATGGTCAGCCATTTCTTTGTTCCGCATAATAAATTCCCCTGTTTCTGAGTGTAAGGGACCTACATTTGTCTTCACCAATTGTTTTCTCTTCACATACCTATAGAAACTTTTACAGTCAGTTTTTATGCCCACACAAGCTTACTCTCGTACTCTATTTGCTGCTTCTTAATCAATCCCTATGTCCTCCTTTGCTGAATTCAAAACTGCTCCCAATCCTCAGGTCTGTTGTATTTTTTTTCCCTGGAGAATTTGTGTGCCTCTTCCTTGGATCTAATGTTATCTCTAATTTCCCTTGCAAGCCATAATTTGGCTACCTTTCCCGTTGTTTTTCTTTTGTGCCAGGTATGCTGTTATAGATGCTACGCTGAAACTTTGTAATGCTTTGGTTAGACTCGAACTGGAGAGCTCTGTCCAGTTCTAATCACCACACTTTAGGAAGGATGTAAAGGTCCTTGAGAGAGTGCAGTGGAGATTTACCAGAATGGTTTCAGGGATAGGGGGTTTAGTTACAAGGTTAGTTTGGAGAAGCTGGATTTGTTGTCCCTGGAGCAATGGGGATTGAGATAGATTTGATAGAGGTGTACACGATTATTATAAGCTTAGATAAGATATTGAAGGAAAAGCTGTTCCCGTGATGAAACACGGACTAGGGGTCACAGATGGAACATTTTGGATAAGAGATGCAGGTGGAATATGAGGAAGAACTTTTTAACACAGTGGATGGTAACGATCTGGAACTCACTGCCCATGAGAGTGGTGGAAGCCGAGATAATCAAAGACTTCAAAAGGAAACTGGGTGGAACCTGAAGGAAATGCACTTGCAGGGCTATGGGGATTGAGCAGGGGATTGAGACTGACTGGATTGTTCCACATAGAACCGGAAATGATGGGCGAATGGCCTCCTTATGTGTCGTAAATGACGCTGTGACTCCATCAATCTCTACTAATCTATACTGGATATGTCTCCTGCTCCTGCCTGGAAATATCCAAATACATAGAGTTTCAATGAAACTGTGATCTTAACGTCCACTGACAGCTCCGTCCTCACTCTGGTGTGAGGCTCCATGTGTTGCAGGAGGTGACACCGCTCTGTGACTAACTCCTTTTTGAATCAGAGTCACCTCACACACTGCTCCTGGTGAAGGTAAGGTAGGGGAAGTGCTCTTGGAAAACCCAGGGTGGGTAGGGTAAAGCCCCTTCCTCCTCCCTCTTTAGAGAGCGCCCCCTCTCAACATCCTCTGCTCCATTTGTTGGTCATGTTACAGACCCAGAGATACTGCAACTACAGTCCCCATACCTCGTCCAGAGTTGGGTCACCAAATCCTCTGTCCTCCCTGAATGTCTGCAGCAGCTCACAACACAACCTCCAGAAAACCATCCACAGCACCTCCACTAAATTTACAATAGCAAAAGTAAGTCAAAAGCCCCTCACCTGTAAGTTGGATGTCTGGTCCTTTTAAATAACACTAGAGGGGCTCCTCGTGCTGCTGAATATATGTTCAGCTGAGAATGACTTACACAGGTGGTCAGTGGACATGCACAGGCCAAGTTTCAAAGACATATATAAAAGCTGCTGCAATGGCTGAGTGGCACCATATTCAGACCCTTCCTCACACTACCAGCACATGCTTGATAAACCCGGTCTAAATCCCTGTCCAGCGCTAAATCCCTGTCCAGCATGGAGCACTGCAAGTGACCGGCAGCTCAGCTCATACCATTTTATGGAACCAAGCGTCCATGACGTTGGGCCCTGTGGCGCTGTGGAGCTGAAAATCGTGGTCAGTGGTAGAATAAAGAGGGGGTGAAGTTTATTTTTAAAGCTAATTGAAGAAAATACTAGAAGGCCAAAAGGAATATGGGAACAGTCAGGGGAATGGGACTAACTGGAGGGGTGAGGCCATGGAGGGATTCAAACACATGAATGAGAATAATAAAATTAAGGTGCTGCCAGACTGGGAGTCAATGTAAATCAGTGAGCACAAGGGTGATGGGTGATTGGGATTGGTGTGAGTTAGAATACAGGTAGCAGAGTTCTGGATGGGCTGTGGTTTATAGAGGTTTATAAATGGGAGTGTGACCAGGATAGAATTGGAATAGTCAAGTGTATATTTAACAAAGGCACAGATGAATGTTTCTGCAGCAGATAGGCTGAGGCAGAGGTGGAGATGTGTGTTAGTACAGAGGTGATAGTAGGCAGGGTTGGTGAGAATATGGAGATGAACTCAGCTCAGATTTAAATAGAAGACAGAGGTTGCAAACTGTCTGGTTCAGCCTCAGATATTTGGCAATGAGGAGATCATGGTTCATGGATAGTGGATGGAATTTCTTATAGAGACCAATGACAACTGCACTCTTCCCAAATTTAAATAGCAAGAACATTATTTCAGTGAAACAAATTTTACAGATCTCATAGCGGGAAATAGAGACTTACCAGAGACAGCAAAGATGGGAGAGTAAATTACAAGCACTCTAATGCACATAGCAATGGTTTATTGAGCTAATATCTGGAGACTGAAATTTGCCAGGAATAACAACAGCAGCAAGGAGGGCAGAGGAAATGACAAGAATGGTAATGCAGTTAAACATGGTTTATAGAATTAATATCTAGATACAGAGACTTACTAGGGACACCAATAATAGCCAGGAAGGGGTAGTAAATGTATTGAATATTCCTCAGTGAGTAATAGATCCGACTGTTTAATGAGAACTGATCATAATCTGCAGAAAGAAAGTTAAACTCCCAGATGAAACTCCTGCTCATTGTTGTAACATTCCAATCTATTGTACTCTGATTCTGATCTTTCCTCTCCCTCTCTCCAGAGCCGCTGATCCCTGTTAGTGACGGGAGTGATGTGATACTCCCACTGACACTATGTGATAACACATTGAAAGGAGCCCCGTATTAATAGAAGAGGGAAATCTTCCAGTGACACAATTAGGGTCCATGGAGACTGACATTAATTGCAGTCACTGAACAAACAGGTTTAGTTTTCAATCCAACAATTTTTGTATAACAATAAACTAGAACATTTACCTGGTCTGGATGGGAATTCTGAGGGTTGGTGAGAGAAGGAATGGTGCAAATGGAAGAAGCACTGCACAGAATCTATCAGTTCTCTCTGGATATAGGAGTGATGACAGAGCACTGGAGGGCTGCAAATTATACACCTAGTTTACAAAAAGGAGAGATGTGGTAAACCCTGTACTGTCCAGTCAATCTGACGTCAGTGGTGGTGAAATTTCACAACCCAGGACAGAAATATTATTTGCTTGGAAAAGCATAGCATAATAAATTTCAAACCACATGGATATGCTAATGACAATTCATGTCTGGCAAAGTTCAGCAAGAACTTATCCCAAGGTACTTCACAGCAGCATTATGAAACAAAGTATAACACTGAACCACCAAGGGAGATATTAGGTTAGGTGACCAAATGTTTGGTCAAAGAGGCAAGTTTTAAAGGAGTGTCTTAAAGGATAAAAGCGAGGTGGAGAGATGGAGAGATGGAGCTGTGTAGGGCGTGTATTCCAGAGCTTTGGGCCGAGGCAACTGAAGGTGTGGCCACAATGGTGGAGTAATTAAAATCAGGGATGCACAAGAGGCCAGAATTAGAGGAGCAGAGATATCTCAGAGGTTTGTGGGGCTGGAGGGGATTACAGAGTTAGTGAGGGGTGAGGCAATGGAGGGATTGGAAAACAAGAATGAGAATTTTAAAATCAAGACATTGCTTGACTGTGAGCTGATGTCGGTCAGTGATTGGGGAATTAGACTTGCTGTGAGTTAAGGCACAGGCAGCAGAGTTTTAGATGACCTCAAGGTTACAGACAGTAGAATGTGGGAGAATGAGTTCGAATAGTCCAGTCTACAGGTAATGAAAGCATGACTGAGAGCTTCAGCAGCGGATGAGTTAAGACAGGGGTGAAATCAGGCGATGTTATTGAAGTGGAAATAGGTGGTGATAGTGATGGCACGAATATAACGGTGGAAGCTCATTTTGTGGTCAACTGTCACAGAATCACAGAATTGTTACAGGCGGCCATTCTGTCCATCGTGTCTGCACTGGCTGTCCAAAAGAGCAATTCATCTAGTACCGCTTCCCTGCCTTCTCCCTGTAACTCTGTACAAACTTCCTTTTCAGACAGCTATCCAATTTCCTCCTGAATGCCTCGATTGAATCTGCCTCCACCACACTCTCAGGCAGTGCATTCCAGACCTTAAGCACTCGCTGTGTGAAAAAGTTTTCTTCATGTTACTTCTGCTTCTTTTACCAATAACTTTTATTCTTTGCCCTCTCGTTTTAGAACCTTTCAGGAGTGGGGAAAGTTTTTCCCGATCCACTCTGTCCAGACACCTCATAATTGTGAATACCTTTTTTTCTAATCTCCTCTCAGCCTTCTCTTCTCTAAGGAAAATGTTCCCAGTTCTCCAGTCTCTCTTCATTACTGATATTCTTCATCTCTGGAACCATTCTTGTGAATGTTTATGTACACTCCCCAATGTCTTCACGTTACCTAAAGTGTGGTGCCCAGAACTAGACGTAATACTGCCACTGAGGCCAAACTAGTGTCTCATACAAGTTCAAAATAACCTCTTTGCTTTTGCATTCCATGCTGCTGTGAATAAAGCACAGGACACTGTCTGGTTTATTAAGTGCTCTCAACCTCTCCTGCCAACTTCAATGACCCATGCATATATACACCCAGGTCCTCTGCTCCTGCACACCCTTTAGAGTTGTACAATTTATTCTATATTGCCTCTCCATGTTCTTCCTATCGAAATGAATCACATCACATTTCTCCACATTGAACTTCATCTGCCACCTGTCTTTCCATTCCACCAACTTGTCTATGTCCGTTTGAATTTCTACACTATCCTCCTCACAGTTCACAATGCTTCCAAGTTTTGCATCATCTGCAAACTTTGAAATTGTGCCCTGTGCACCAAGTTCCATGTCATTAATATTTGTCAGGAAGAGAAACGATCCCAACATTGATCCCTGGGGAACTCCACTACAAGTCTTAAATGAAAACAAAAAGTGCTGGAAAGACTCAGCAGGTCTGGAAGCATCTGTGGAGAGTGAAGCAGAGTTAACGCTTCAGGCCTGTGACCTTTCATCAGAATTGGCAAAGGTTAGAAAGGTCAGGTTTTAAGGAAATAAAGCAAGGGTGGGGCAAAAGAGAAAAAAGAGGTGTTGAAAGGACAGAGGGTCATAGAGATTAACTGACAAGGAGGTCATGGGGCAAAGGCAAAGAGAGTGTGCTTGTGGTGTGGTGAAAGACAAAGCGTTAGTGCAGCGAAGGTGTTAAATGACAAAACAATGAACAGCCCAAGCCAAAAGCAGCAACATAAAAAAATCCAGTTTAAGGCCAGGACATGGCAAAAAAAATGATAAAGCAAAATAATTAAAAGAGCCAGTATTGATCTGAAATTATTGAACTCAATGTTCAGTCTGGAAGTCTGCAGAATGCCTAATCCGACAATGAGGTTTTGTTCCTCGAGCTGACGTTGATGTTCACTGAGAAAGCGCCGCAGGCTGGGATGTGGTTTATGGAGGTTTATAACTGGGAAGGTGACCATGATAGAACTGGAATAGTCACGTGTAGATTTAACAAAGGCACAGATGAGAGTTTATGCAGCAGATGGGCTGAGGCCGAGGTGGAGATGGCAGTTATTGCAGAGGTGGTAGTAGGCATGTTTGTTGATGGAGAGAATATGGAGGTGAAATCAGCTCAGGTTAAAATTACTACAGAGGTTGTAGACTGTCTTGTTCAGTCTCAGACACTGGCCAGTGAAAGGTAAGTGGTTCACAAATAGGGTATGAAGTTTCTTATGGAGACCAATGACACTAGCTTCAGTCTTCAAAAAAATAAATACATTCCAAATCAGTATTTCAGTGAAGCAAGGTTTACATATCTCATGGCTGGAACTAGAGTCTTACCGGGGCAACAACAGAAGCAAAGATGAGAGATTAAATTACACAAACCATAATGCGGATAGCAATGGTTATATAAAGATAATAGCTGGAGGGATACCAAAATCAGCTAGGGCAGAGTAAATGAGAAGTACAGTAATGCAGTTTAACATGGTTTATAGAATGAAGAGCTGGATATAGAGACTTACCAGGAACACCAACGATAGTGAGGATGAGATAGTAAATGTATTGAATAATGTTCACTGCGTAATTGATGCGAGATGCTAATGGTAGCCGATCATAATATGCAGAAAGAGTGTCAAGATCCCAGGATAACCCCCTGCCCATTTTTGTAACATTACAATCTATTGTTCTCAGATTCTGACCCATTATTGTCAGATTCCAATCTATTGTCCTTGGATTCTGATCTATCCTCCCCCTCTCTCTGGAGACGCTGGTCCCTATTAGTGTCAGGGATGATGCTCCCACTCACACTATGTGAAAACACATTGAAAAGAGTCCCTTACTATTAGAAGATGGAGCACCTCCAGTGAAATAATTAGGTTCCATAGAGACTGACATTAATTACAGTCACTGAGCAAATAGATTCCGTTAACCTCTTTCATTCCGACACCTTTCATACCACAATAAAGCAGAAAATTTACTCTGGACAGGATGCGTGAGGGTTACTGAGGGAAGGAATGGTGAAAATAGTAGAGGCACTGGCCAGAATCTTTCAATCCTCCTTGGATATGGGAGCGATGACAGAGGACTGGAGCACTGTAATTGTTACACCCTGTTTAGAAAAGGAGAGATAGAGTAAACCCTGTAATTACTGAGCAGTCAGACATGCATCACGACTGGAGAAATTTCATGGGGTCACAACCCAGGAGAAATATATTTGTTTCTTTGAAAAACATACGATAACAAACAAGAAGCAGCAGGGGTCTGGTAATAACAAATCATGTTTGGCAAACTTCAACAACAATTTATATTTATATAGCGCCTTTAACAGAATGAAATGTCCCAAGGTGCTTCCCGAAAATGAGATACTAGTTTAAAGCTTGGTCAAAGAAGTAGGTTTTAACGGGCGTGTTAAAGGATGAAAGCGAGGTGGAGAAGCGGAGAGGTGAAGGGAGGGTATTCTAGAACTTGGAGCCTCATTAGCTAAAGGTGCAGATAATAGTGGTGGAGTGATGAAAATCAGGGATGCACAAGAGGCCAGAATTAGAGATGCACAGATTTCTTGGCGGATTGTGGAGCTGGAGGATATTACAGAGAGAGGGAGCATATATAAGGAGCAAGAGGGTAACTAGAGAACTCAAGGAAAAAGGAGGAATGTTATGCGTGGAGTCAGAGAAAATGGGTGAGATTCTAAATGAGTACTTTGCATCGGTATTCACCGAGGAGAGGGACATGACGGATGTTGAGGTTAGGGACAGATGTTTGATTACTCTAGGTCAAGTCGGCATAAGGAGGGAGGAAGTGTTGGGTATTCTAAAAGGCATTAAGGTAGACAAGTCGCCAGGTCCGGATGGGATCCATCCCAGGTTACTGAGGGAAGCGAGAGAGGAAATAGCTGGGGCCTTAACAGATATCTTTGCAGCATCCTTAAACACGGGTGAGGTCCCGGAGGACTGGAGAATTGCTAATGTTGCCCCCTTGTTTAAGAAGGGTAGCAGGGATAATCCAGGTAATTATAGACCGGTGAGCCTGACGTCAGTGGCAGGGAAGCTGCTGGAGAAGATACTGAGGGACAGGATCTATTTCCATTTGGAAGAAAATGGGCTTATCAGTGATAGGCAACATGGTTTTGTGCAGGGAAGGTCATGTCTTACCAACTTAATAGAATTCTTTGAGGAAGTGACAAAGTTGATTGATGAGGGAAGGGATGTAGATATCGTATCCATGGACTTCAGTAAGGCGTTTGATAAGGTTCCCCATGGTAGGCTGATGGAGCAAGTGAAGGCGCATGGGGTCCAGGGTGTACTAGCTAGATGGATAAAGAACTGGCTGGGCAACAGGAGACAGAGTAGCAGTGGAAGGGAGTTTCTCAAAATGGAGACGTGTGACCAGTGGTGTTCCACAGGGATCCGTGCTGGGACCACTGTTGTTTGTGATATACATAACTGATTTGGAGGAAAGTATAGGTGGTCTGATTAGCAAGTTTGCAGACGACACTAAGATTGGTGGAGTAGCAGATAGTAAAGGGGACTGTCAGAGAATACAGCAGAATGTAAATAGATTGGAGAGTTGGGCAGAGAAATGGCAGATGGAGTTCAATCAGGGCTAATGCGAGGTGATGCATTTTGGAAGATCCAATTCAAGAGTGAACTAAACAGTAAATGGAAAAGTCCTGGGGAAAATTGATGTACAGCGAGATTTGGGTGTTCAGGTCCATTGTTCCCTGAAGGTGACAACGCAGGTCAATAGAGTGGTCAAGAAGGCATATGGCATGCTTTTCTTCATCGGACGGGGTATTGAGTACAAGAGTTGGCAGGTCATGTTACAGTGGTATAAGACTTTGGTTCGGCCACATTTGGAATACTGCGTGCAGTTCTGGTCGCCACATTACCAAAAGGATGTAGATGCTTTGGAGAGGGTGCAGAGGAGGTTCACCAGGATGTTGCCTGGTATGGAGGGCGCTGGCTTTGAAGAGAGGTTGAGTAGATTAGGATTATTTTCATTGGAAAGACGGAGGTTGAGGGGGGACCTGATTGAGGTGTACAGAATCATGCGAGGGAGAGACAGGGTGGATAGCAAGAAGCTTTTTCCCAGAGTGGGGGATTCAATTACTAGGGTTCACGAGTTCAAAGTGAGAGGGGAAAAGTTTAGGGGGGATATGCGTGGAAAGTTCTTTACGCAGAGGGTGGTGGGTGTCTGGAATGCGTTGCCAGCGGAGGTGGTAGACGCGGTCACGATAGAGTCTTTTAAGATGTTTCTAGACAGATACATGAATGGGCAGGAAGCAAAGAGATACAGACCCTTAGAAAATAGGTGACATGTTTATATAGAGGATCTGGATCGGCGCAGGCTTGGAGGGCCGAAGGGCCTGTTCCTGTGCTGTAATTATCTTTGTTCTTTGTTCCATGGAGGTATTGAAAACGAGGATGAGAATTTTAAAATCAAGACATTGCTTGACTGGGAGCCATGTCGGTCAGTGATAGAGGAAGAAAACTTGGTGTGAGCTAGGACATGGGCAGCAGAGTTTTGGATGACATCAAGTTTACAGAGAGTAGAATGTGGGAGATCAGCCAGGAGTGAGTTGGAATAGTTATGCACAGAGGTAACAAAGGCATGAATCAGGGAATCACATAATTATTACAGCACAGAAGGAGGCTATTCAGTCTATCATGTACACATCGGCTCTCCAAAAGAGCAATTAACCTCGTGCCATTCTCCGCCTTCTCCCCATAACCCTGCACATTCTTCCTTTTCAGATAACAGTCTGATTGCATTTTGAATGCTTCAATTGAACCTGTCTCCATCACATTCTCAGGCAGTCCATTCCAGTCCTTAGCCATTCCTTGCGTGAGAAAATATTGCCTCATGTCACTTCTGCCTCTCTTCCCCATTAATTTCAATCTGTGCCCTCTCGTTCTCGATTCTTTTCACGAGTGGAAACAGTTTCTTTCTATCTCCTCTGTCCAGACCCCTCATGGTTTTGAACAACTCTATCAAATCAACTCACCTCGCAGTCTTCTCTTCTCCAAGGAAAATGATCCTAACTTCTCCTGTCTATCTTCATAACTGAAATTCCTCATGCCTGGAAGCATTCTCATGGATCTTTTCTGTACTCTCTCCAATGCCCTCACAATCTTCCTGAAGTGTGGTGCCCAGAATTGGACAGAATACTTCAGCTGAGGCTGAATCAGTGTTTTATATAAGTTCAACATAACTTCCTTGCTCTTGTACTGAATGTCCCTGTTAATAAAGCCCAGGATACTGTATGCTTTATTAAATGCTCTCTCAACCTCTCCTGCCAACATCAATGACTTATGCACATATGCACCTCGGTATCTCTGTTCCTACACCTCCTTTAGAATGGTGCCCTTTATTTTACATTATCTCAATATTCTTCCTACCAAAATGAATCACTTCATATTTCTCTGCATTGAAATTCATCTACCACCTGCCTGCCCATTCCACCAAGTTGTCTAAGTACTTTTGAAATTCAACACCATCCTCCTCACAGTTCACAATGCTTCCACGTTTCGTATCATCTGCAAACTCTAAAATTGTGCCCTGAACACCATGGTCTTGGTCAGTTACCTTCTTTGGCCTCGTTGTCTCGGGAGAAAATGTGTAAGCACCTGGAGGTGGTCAGTGGTTTGTGGAGCCGCGCCTGGAGTGGCTATAAAGGCCAATTCTAGAGTGAATTGGCTCTTCCACAGGCGCTGCAGATAAAATTGGTTGTCGAGGATATTTCATGGTTGGCTCTCTCCTTGTGCTTCTGTCTTTTTTCCTGCCAACTGTTAACTCTCTTCGACTCGCCATTCTTCAGACCCGCCTTTATGGCAATCTGCTAGCTCTAGAGATCACTGGCAATTGACTCCCACAACTTGTGGTCAATGTCACAGGACTTGATTTCGCGTTTGCAGATGTCTTTAAAGCAGCGACACGGACGGCCGGTGGGTCTGATACCAGTGACAAGCTCGCTGTACAATGCGTCATTGGGGATCCTACCATCTTCCATGTGGCTCACATGGCCAAGCCATTTCAAGCACTGCTGACTCAGTAGGGTGTATATGATGGGGATATTGGGCGCCTCGAGGACTTCCACGTTGGAGATATGGTCCTGCCACCTGATGCCAAGGATTCTCCGGAGGCAGCGAAGATGGAATGAATTGAGACGTCGCTCTTGTAATATATATCAGGAAAATCAAGGGTGCCAACACTGATCCCTGGGGACCTCCAGCCTTTCCTCCAGCCCCCCAAGAACATCCACAAACTACAATTCTTTCTTTCCTGCCACTCAGCCAAAGCCGTATCCATGTTGTTACCGTCCCTTTTCATTCATAAACGATAAGTTTTCTCACAAGTCTGTTATGTGGCACAGTATCAAATGTCTTTTGTAAATACAATACACCACATCAATCGCATTGCCCTCATCAACCCTCTCTGTTACCTTCTCAAAATGTCCAGGCTGTTAGTTAAATAGTATTTGCCCTTCAGGAATCCATGCTGTTTTCCTTACTGAACCCGAATTTTTCCATGTGACTATTAATTTGTCCCGAATTATTATTACGAGAAGTTTCCCCACCACTGCAGTTAAATTGACGGGCCTGGAGTTCTTGGGATTATCTTTACACCCATTTTTGAACAAGGATGTAATATTTGCAATTCTCCAGTCCTCCGGCATCACCCCTAGTCTAAGGAAGATTGAGAATTTATGGCCAGTGCATCTGCGATTTCCACCCTCACTTCCCTCATAATCCTTGGATGCACCTCATTGGCCCTGGTGCTTTATTCACTTTACCTCTAGACAGCCTATCTAATATGTCCACTTTATCAATTTTAAACCCTTCTTGTTTCTGAATTACCTGCTCTTTCACCATTGCCTGTGTTGTACCTTCTTCCTTGTGTTATGACCCGAGGCGAGAGGTGTGCACTGTTCATTCAGTCCAGCTTCTCCACAGGTCACAACATTTTTTTCTCATTTTCCCACTTGCTGAAACAGTCCATCAGATACACTATTCTCATCACAATAGAACACACTTTACTGAACTAAACAATTAAAAGTTTATCATAAATGAAGCAGGTGTAAGACCAGGAATCCTGCAGCGAGTAACTCACCTCCTGACTCCCGAAAGCCTGTCCACCATCGATAAGGCACAAGTCAAGAGTGTGATGGAATACACTGCACTCGCCTGGATGGCTGCAGCTCCAACAACACTCAACAAGCTCGACATCATCCAGGACAAAGCAGCTTATTTGATTGGCACATCATCCACAAACATTGACTCCCTCCACCACCGATGCACAGTGGCAGCAGTGTGTACCGTCTACAAGATGCACTGCAGCAATGCACCAAGGCACCTCAGAAAGCACCTTCCAAACCCGCGACCTCTACCATCTTGGACAAGGGGATCAAATGCATGGGAACATCACCACCTGAAAGTTCCCCTCCAAGTCATACACCATTCTGACTTGGAACTATATCGCCATTCCTTCACTGTCGCTGGGTCAAAATCCTGGAAGTCCATCCCGAACACAATTGTGAGTGAACCTACCTCCCATGGACTGCAGCGATTCAAGAAGGCAGTTCACCACCACCTTCTCAAGGGTTATGGAGAGATGGGTAATAAATGCTGGCCTAGCCAGTGATGCCTATATCCCAGGATCGAATAAAAAAGTCGCAACTAGAAATGAAGTAAAACAATATCACACAGATCAAATTTTTAAAAATCCAACAATTAATTTTTAACTTCCCCTTCCCACCTTAACCAAAGTTCAAAGTCCCTTTTAACCTGAACCAAATTTTAAAGTTACTTTTTTTTTATCTTAGTCCCTTAAAACTCAAACACAGACATATACACTGGTTAACCGAAAACAAGATCTAAAAAAAAAGATTTTTCGATCAGAGCTCTGTTACAAACAAAAAGCATTTGGGTTAACTAGTTGCCCATTTTGAAGGAAACAGCAGATGAGATATGTTGTTCCAAACCAGCATGCAGTCTAACTTCTGAGCACACACATCCAGGCTACCAGACAACAGTTCTCTTCAGGCGGCATTGAGAATTATTTTTAGCAGGCTTTCTTCAAACAGGAAACAAGATGACTCAACTCCGCGGACTTCACAAGGTCTGTTCTGGAATTTCTGGAAAATGAGCTGGGTTGTGGTCTTCTCTGCTTTCTTGACTTTTTCTTCAGACTTGACGTTATCTCCTTCCAGAAGGTAAAACCACACACACTGACCGACAAGCAGAAAGCTTGTCAGTTTTTCTGCCCATCCCAGGTGTTCTCTGCGACGACGGGGATTGTCTAATCAAAGGAGAACGTATCACTTTTCTGCCCGCTACCAGGGTTTGGGCTTCATCTCGAACCCGAGCCTTCTGATAACCAGTAACTCTGTTGCCAGTCCAGCTCCCTCTCAGTGACCTCTTGGTGGTTCAATTTTTAACAAAAAAAAGGTCTAACATTTATTCAGCTGAACCATAAATGCCTTTAGAAATATTCCTTTTTTTTACCAAAAAAGAATCACTTTTGTTACACTTGGTAAAGACAGATGCAACGTATTTATTTAATACTTCAACTATGCCTTCTGCATGCATGTGCAAATCCTCTGTGTCGCCCCTAATTGGTGCAACTCCTCCTTTTGCTACCTGTTTATACGTCTATAGAAAACTTCAGAACTCCATTTAATGCTAGCCGCCAGACTCTTCTCATATTCTATTTTACTTCTCTTACTTGCTTTTATGCTTCCACTCTGCCTGGTTCTCAGTAGGATTGTCTACCTGACGTCTGTCATAAGCACACTTTTTCTTCTTCATCTTAATCTCTACGTCACTCACCTCTTTTGTAATTCAGGGAGCTCTGGATTTGTTTACACTACCTTTCCCCTTCAAAGGAATATACCTTGACTGAGCCCAAACTATCTCTTCTTTGAAGGTAGCCCATTGTTCAGCTATTGTTTTCCTGCCAATCGTTGACTCCAATTTATTTTCTCCAGCTGCATTCTTACCCCGCTGAAGTTGGACTTCCCCTAGTTAATTATTCTTACCCTTTGTCCTTTTATGTAGTCAGCCTGAACCTTATGACGTAATGACCACTGTCCTTTAAGTGCTTCCCTACTGGTATTTGATCCACTTGGCCCACCTCATTCCCAAGTACCAGATCCAGCAGCGCCGCTTTTCTTGAATGAGGGTTTCAGCAGATGAGCTGAGGCAGGGATTTAGTCAGGTGATGTTACAGAGATGGAAATAGGCGATTGTGGTGATGGCACCAGTATGAGGTTAGAAGCCTATTTTGTGGTCCAATGTGACACCAAGGTTGTGAACAGACTATAGTAATCTCAGACAGTTACTAGGAAGAAGGAAGGAATTGCTAGCTAGGGAAGGGAGATTGGAGCGGGAAGCAAAAACAAGGGGCTGAATTTTATTCTCCCCAGCGGAGTGCGAAACATTGGTGGCCCATATGTGCAGTCTGTGTCTGCTGTGCCACTGTGATGTAGCAGGCGACGTCTCATTTTAATACAGTGAACGGGCCGCCCACTCCACCCCCAATCACGTAACAGGGACGGCCTGAGCGACAACAGTAGTGCTGTCAGCTGTCTCTGTACAGACACTGGTGCCATTTTTAAAGGGCAACCAGACCTGCCACAAAAAGTGCAAAGTTTAACCCCGTACACACACCCCCGCCAGTGCACTGCAAATAAAATGTTGCCCATTTCCCCCCAAAAACTTACATTGTATAGTTGCCTTCCCACCAGCCCCTCCAAAGACTTAAACTGTCGAGTACACTCGCAACCCAACAACTGTCCAAAGTGTAGAGTTTGCCCCTTCTTCCCCTACACTATTAATGCAGAGTTGACCACGCCCACCACAAGCACCAGCCACCACCCCCCACCCCATCAGTACTCTAAAAATCCTACTTTCCCCCCTTCCCCAGCTCTGTGGCGTTGGCTTTCCCTGGACGGGAGAGTGACGGTGTGTGAGAAGAAGGGTCACTGACCCGAAACGTTAACTTTGCCTCTCTTTCCACAGATGCTGCCAGACCTGTTGAGTGGTTCCAGCATTTCTGGATTTTATTTCAGATTTCCAGCATCTGCAGTATTTTGCTTTTATTATGAAGGTGTTTGAGTGTCAGCCGCTGCATGGAAGATCCCCGGCTGTCAGGAAGATCACAGGGAATTGGACTGAAATATATACATTAAGTTTATAGAAATATTTAAGTAGGGTCCCGCTGCCGAGCGGTTGGGGGGAGGGGGCGGGGAGCCACGAGCCTCTGCACAGCTGGAAAGATCAGGCCCAGCAATCCCGATGTGTGGCTCCATGGAGACCTACATCAGGAGCCCAATAGAGTCCAGCCCAATGGTTTCAGTATTCCCAATATTTTATTGGAGGAAATTTCTGCTCATCCAGTACTGGATGTTGCATAAGCAGTCTGATAATTTAACAGCAGTGGAGGAGTGGAGAGAGGTGGTGAGGTAAATTTGATGGAGTTCTTTGATAAAACAATGGAGAGGGCTGATGAGGGTGGTGTGATTAAAGTTATATATATGGATGTTCAAAAGGTGGTTGATCAAATGTCATTCAATGGACAGGTTAGGAAAACTGAACCCTATGGATTAAAGGGACAGTGATATTGTGGATATAACATTGGCTAATGAAAAGTCAACAGAGAGAAATGGTGAAAGGTTGTTGGTCAGACTCCAGGTGAGTATACAGTGGTGTTCCCCAGGGCTCGATATTAGGACCACTGCTCTGTTTGCTCTTGGAGAACCCGGGGTGGGTAGAGCAGAGCCCCCTCCTCCTCCCAATTTACAGAGTTTCCCCTCTCTAGCCTCAGCTCCATTTGTAGGTCATGTAACTGCAGTCCCCATAACTCGTCCAGAGTTCGGTTAGCAAATCCTCTGTCCTCCATGAATGTCTGCAGAAGCTCACAACGCAACCTCCAGAAAACCATCCACAGCACCTCCACTAACTTTACAATAACAGAAGTAAGTCAAAAGCACCTCACATGTAAGCTGAGTAAAAAATACACGCATATGAACTAGGAGCAGACGTAGGCCATTCGGCCCCTCGAGTCTGCACCGCCATTCAATCAGATCATAGCTGATTGGTTTGTGTTTCGAATTCCACACTCCCATCTAACCTTGATAACCTTTCATTCCCTGGCCTGATAAGAATCTATCTATCTCCACCTTAAAAATATTCAATGACCCCGTCTCCACCACCTTCTGTGGCAGAGAATTCCAAAGTCACACAACCCTCTAGAGAAAAATGTTCTCCTCCTCTCTGTCCTAAAGCGGCGACCCCTAATTTCGAAACAGTGCCCCCTAGTACTGGACTCACCCACAAGAGGAAACATCCTTTCCTCATTCACCATGTCAAGGCCTTTCAGGTTCTTCTAAACTTCAGTCAAATCTTCCCTCACTATTCTAAATTCCAGTGAAAACAAGACCGTCCGTCCAACCTTTACTCAGAACACAACCTGCTCATTCCTAGTATCAATCTGGTAAACCACATCTGAACCGCCTCCAAAGCATTCACGTCCTCCATTAAATAAGGAGACCAAAACTACAGACAGTATTCGAGATGTGGTCTCACCAATGCCCTGTATAACTGAAGCATCACATGCTGACTTTTATTTTCAATTCCTCTTGTAATAAAGGAGAGCATTCCATTAGCCTTCTTTGGTACTTGCTGTACCTACCTACTAACAGTTTGTGACTCATGCACTACAGAACCTAGATCCCTCAGCACCTCGGAATTTTGCAGTCCTCCTGCCAAAGTGAAAAACTTCACATTTTCCCACATTATACTCCATCTGTCAGATTTTTTTCCCCACTCACTCAACCTATCTATATTGGACTACAACCTCCTTATGTACTCTTCACAACATACTTTCCTACCTATCTTTGAGTCATCTGCAAATTTAGCTAACATGCCATCGCTTCCCTCATCTAAGTCTTTCATATAAATTGTAAAATGTTGAGGCCCCAGCACAGACCCATGATGGACTCAACTTGTCACATCCTGCCAATCTGAAAAGGACCCATTCATGCATCCTCCCTCTTTTCGGCAACCGGCCAATAAAACTTCGATCCAAGCTAATATGTTACCCACTACACCATGAGCTCCTACTTTGCACAATAACCTTTTATGTGGCACCTTGTCTAATGCATTCTGGAAATCCAAGCGCAGTATGTCAAAGGGCTCCCCTTTACCCATATCGCATGTTACTTCTTCAAAGAACTCCAATAAATTGGTTAAAGATGACTTCCCTTTCACAAAACAATGCTATCTATTCGCGATTACCTTGAGTTTTTCTAAGTGCCCTGCGAAAGCCTCCTGAATGATCGATTCAAACATCTTCCCCACGACAGATGTCAAGCTAACTGGCCTATAGTTACCTGCTTTCTGCATCCCCCTCTTCTTGAATAGAGGGGTTATATTTATTACTTTCCAGTCTGATCGAACCTTTCCAAAATTAGTGAACTTTGAAAAATTAACAACAACACGACTACTACCTCATTAGCCACCTCTTTTAAGACTCTTGGAAGAAGCCCATCAGGACCCGGGGACTTTTCAGCCCGCGACTCCATAAGTTTGCTCAGTAAAGCTTCCCTGGCAATTGTATTTTCACCAAGCTACTCTCTTCCTTCCACCTCCTGATTTACAGCTACTACTGGAATGTTTCTTGTATCCTCTATAGTGAAGACAGAAACAAAATATTTGTTCATTGCATCCGCTGTTGCCTTTTTATCCACTATTAACTCCACATTCTCACTGTCCAGAGGACCAACACTCTTTTTACTTACTCTTCTCCTTTTTAAATACGTGGAGAAACTCTTGCAATCCATTTTTACATTTCTAGCTAACTTCCTATCATACTCAAATGTCTTTCTCCTGATTAACCCGTCAGCCATTGTCTGCTGTTCTTTATATTCTGACCAATTATCTGAACTGCCACTCATCTTTGCACAATTATCTGCCTTTTCCTTAAGAGTGATGTTTTCCGTAATTTCTTACGAAACCGCTGGTGGGTCCTCCACCTTATGGTAGGAATATACTTATTATGGAGTATTCCTGAAATATCCCCTTAAATGTCTGCCACTGCTTCTCTATTGATCTATCTCCAAGACAAGTAACCCAGTTCACTTCAGCGAGCTCAACTTTCATGCCCAAATAGTTGCCCTTATTCACGTTTAAAATACTGATCTTAGATCCACTCTTCTCTCTTTCAAACTGGATGTAAAATTCAGTCATAATGTGGTCGCTGCTACCTAGAGGTGCCTTTACTCTGAGGTCATTAATTAATCCTGTCACATTACATTATACGAAGTCTAATATAACCTTATCTCTGGTTGTTTCCAGAACGTGCTGCTCCAAGAAACTACCTCGAAAGCATTCTATGAACTCTTCATCCGGGCTACTGTTCCCAATCTGATTTTTCCAGTTTATATGTAGATTAAAATCACCCATGATTACTGCCGTACGTCTATCACAAGTAAACAATATTTCTTCTTGTATACGATGTCCTACATTGTGATTACTGTTAGGAGGTCTGTAGACCACTCCTGCTAGGGACTTCTTTCTCCTGGTATTCCTCACCTCCACCCAAATCGATTCCACATTTTGATCTCCTGAACCAAGGTCATCTCGAACTAATGCCCCAACACCATCCTTGATTAACAGTGCCACCCCTCCACATTTACCTAGCTTCCTATTCTTCTTGAATGTCAAATATCCCTCAATATTCAGGACCAGGAAGCCTGGTCCTTTTAAAAATACGAGAGAGGATTCCTGGTGCTGCTGAATGTATGCTAAGTTGTGAGTGACTAACACACGCGATCAGTGGATACGCACGGACCAAGTTTCAGAGACGTACATATTAGCTGCAAGAAAGGAACATTGACGTTACTCCAAACCCCTCCTCCGAATAACAGCAAATGCACAGTACACCCAGGCTAGATCCCTACACAGAATGGGGGACTGTGCTGGCCACACTAGAAGTGGTTGGCGGTTCCATTCACATCGTTTTTATAGATCCAGGTTTTTGAACATTGCACCAGTGGCACCTTAGTGTAAAAATCACAGCCAGAGGTGCTAGGGAGGGGAAAGAAATTCACTTTCAAATGGCAATTTTAAAAAGTTTCAAAGGCATTAAATTTACAAGAATATGTGAAATCGAGAGGGGTATAGGGCTAATTGGAGTGGTGAGGCCATGGAGAGATCCAAAGACAAGAATGAGAATATTAAAATTAAGGTGTTGCCAGACCGGAAGACAATGTAGATCAGTGAGCACAGGGGTGATGGGTGATCGGGATTTGGTGTGAGTTAGAACACAGGCAGCAGATTTCTGGATGGGCTGTGGTTTATGGAGGTTAATAACTGGGAGGGTGACCAGGATAGAATTGGAAGGTGACCAGGATAGAATTGTAATAGTCAAGTGTGGATTTAACAAAGGCACAGATGAGGGTTTATGCAGTAGATGGGCTGAGGCAGAGGTGGAGATGGGACATATTACAGAGGTGGTGATAGGCAGGGTTGGTGATGGAGAGAATATGGAAATGAACTCAGCTCAGTGTCAACTGGATGCAGAGGTCGCAAACAGTCTGTTTCAGCCCCAGACATTGGGCAGTGAGAGGAATGCAGACAGTGGATAGGGAATGGTGTTTGTGGCAGTGGCTGAAGACAATGGCTTCAGACTTCCCAAGATTGACATGACAAGAACATTAAATCTGTAAAATATGTTTATAATTCTAAACGTTGGATACAGAGACTCACCAGGGACACCAATAATAGCGAGGACGGGATAATAAATCGTTTGAATCATCTTCAGTGCAGAATAGATCCGATCATCTAATTTTAGCCAAATATAATCTGCAGTAACTAGGCCAAGCCAATAGTAGAAACTCCTGCTTCCCATGGTAGTAACATCCCAAGCTATTTTTCTCATGTTCTGACCCATTGTTGTAACATTCCAATCTATTGTTCTCAGGTTCTGACCCATTGTTGTAACATTCCAATCTATTGTTCTCAGATTCTGACCCATTGTTGTAACATTCCAATCTATTGTTCTCAGATTCTGACCCATTGTTGTAACATTCCAATCTATTGTTCTCAGATTCAGGTCTATCCTCTCTCTCGCTGGGGCTGCTGATCCTTGATAGCGCCGGAATGATGCTGTTGTTGACACTATGGGATAATACACTGAAAGGAGTCCTGTATAAATAGAAGAGGGAAACCCTCCAGCGACACAATTAGGGTCCATGATGACTGACATTAATTACAATCACTGAACAAACAGGTTCAGTTAACCCCTTTCAATCCAACTCTTCTTGTGCCACAATAAAGTAGACCATTTACCCTGTCTGAATGGGATGTGTGGGGGATGCTGAGGGAAGGAATGTTGAAAATAGCAGAGGCAGCGACAGAATGTTCCAATCCTCCGTGGATATGGGCTTGATGCCAGAGATGGGAGGGTTGTAAATGTTACACTCGGTTTAAAAAAGGAGAGATGGAGCAAACGGTGTAATTACTGACCAGTCAGTCTAACGTCGCTGATGGGAAATTTCTAGACTTCACAGCCCAGGACAAAAACATTTGTTGCTTGGAAAAAAACACGGGACAATAAATACACGGGACGGCAGCAGGGATATGGTAATGACAAATCATATCTGTCAAAGCCCAACAACAACAACTTACATTTATTGGTCAAGGCAGGAGGTATTAAGTAGTGTCTTAAGGGAGGAAAGTGAGGCAAAGAGGCAGTGACAGTGGTATAGCGGTAATGTCACTGAACTAGAAAACCAGAGGTTCAGGCTAATGCCATGGGTTCAATTACCACATGGCAGTTGGTGGGAATTAAAATTCAATCAATTAATAATTTCAATTCGTTAATAAATGTCTGGAAATGAAATTTAGTTTCAGTCATGGTGCCATGAATCTATCATCGATTGTTGTAAAAACCGATCTGATTTACTAATGTCCTTTCGGGAAGGAAATCTGCTGTCCTTACCTGATCTGGCCTCCATGTGACTCCAGACCCTCAACAATGTGGTTAACTCTTAACTGCCTTGTGAAATGTCCGAGCAAGTCACTCATTTGTCAAGGGCAATTAGGGATGGGAACAAATGCTGGCCTTGCCAGCGATGCACATATCCCACACACGAATAAAATAAAAGAGGTGTAGTTAGGGAATTCCAGAGCTTTGGGTCTAGGCAGCTGAAGACCTGGCTGGCAGTGGAGCAATGATGAAAATCAAGCATGCACAAGAGACCAGGATTGGAGGAGTGCAGACGTCTTGGAGGGTTGTGGGGCTGGTGAATATTACATAGTTAAGGAGGGGTGAGGACATCGAGGGAGTTGCAAACACGGTTGAGAATTTTAAAATCAAGACATTGCTTAACTGGCAGCCGATGTATGTCAGTGATCGGGGAACGGGACTTGGAGTTAGTTTACACAAGAGCAGCAGAGTTTGGATGACCTCAAGTTTACAGAGAGTAGAATGAGTGAGACAAGCCAGGAGCGTGTTAAAATCTGGAATAGAAAGCTAGTCTCTGTCATGGAGCCATGAAACCATCATCGTTTTTTGTTAAACACCATCTGATTCACTAATGTCCTTTAGGGAAAGGAATCTGCCGTCCTTTCCTGGTCTAGCCCACATATGACTCTCGACTCATAGCAATGTTATTGACTCTTAACTGCCCTCTGTAAAGGCCTAGCAAGCAACTCTGTTGAAGCATTTGAAAAGAAGGCTGAGAGTTTTTAAATTGATGTGTTGCTGACAAGAATCCAATGTCGGTCAGTGAGTTCAGGGGGTGATGGGTGAACATGACTTGGTGTGAGATAGGACATGAGCAGCAGTGTTTTTCATCACCTCAAGTTTATGGCGGGTAGAATGTAGGAGACCAGCCAGGAGTGTGTTGGAATAGTCAAGTCTACAGGTAACACAGGCAAGGAGGAGTGTTTCATCAGCAGAGGAGCTGAGACAGGGATGAAGTCGTCCTATGTTGAGGGGGTGGAAATAGGCAGTTTTATTGATAGCGTGAATATTTGGTAGGAAGCTCATCGCAGGAGCAACTATGACACCAGGTTGCAAACACTTTGCTTTAGTCTCAGACAGTTGCCAAGGAGAGGGATGGAGTCTGTAGCTAAGAAATGTTTGATGTGGGGTTTGAAAACACTGGCTTTAGTTTTCCTAATATTTAATTGGCCTGGCAGATGTGTGAAGTGATACATTGTGGAAAGATTTTATAATATTATTTATTCATGGGTTGTGGGTGTCGCTGGCTGGGCCAGCAGTTATCACCCACCCCTAATAGCCTTTGAGAAGGTGATAGCGAACTGCAGGTGGATGAATGAGGAGAGATAACACAACTTTAAAGCTGGTGAGAATAACAGAGAGACCTGGGGTGTTTGTGTGCAATCTTTGAAGTGAGCTGGACAGGTTAACAAACAGTTAACAAAGAAAATAGATTCCTAGGTTTTATTAATAGAGACACAGAGTCGAATAGTCAGGATGTTATGTTACACCGATAGAAAAGACTAGATCGGCTCCACCTGGAGCATTGTGTCCAATACAGGGAACCACATTTTAGGAAGGACATGAGCCCATTGGAGAGGGGATAAAAGAGTTTTACTGGAATTTTTCCAGGGATGAGGGATTACAGTTATGTAGCTGGGATGGTTCAACTTAGAGCAGGGAAATGTAAAAGCAGATCTGATCGAGATGCGAAGCAGAAAGCAGAGAGTAGTGGAGAATATTTATTGTTCAGTCTGGAGGGAAGTACACAGTGCCGTTCCCCTGTTCTGAAGAAGGGTCACTGACCTGAAACATTAACTCTACTTCTCTCTCCACAGATGCTCCCAGATCTGCTGTGAATTTCCAGAATTACTTGTACTTATTTCAGATTTCCAACATCCTCAGTATTTTTCTTTTATTATCCCCAGGGTCACTGTTGGGATCACTGTTGCAGTATGTTAATACAATGGGCTTGTGTACAGAGGGGATAATGTCAAGGTTTTGTGATGGGTGGAAACCCAGAAATGTTTATAAACAGTGAGAAGGATAGTAACAAACTTCAGGAGGACAGAGACTGACTGGTGTAATGGACAGGAACATGGCAGATGTAATTTAACACAGTGAAGTGTGAAGTGAGACATGGGTAGGAAGTATGAGGAGAAATAATATAAAATAAATGGTACCATTATAAAGCGGGTGCAGGATTAGAGAGACCTGCGGCGGACACACACAGATCTTTCAAGGTACCATATAGTGTCCTTGGTGTCAGAGAGAGAGGCACAGAGTAGTAAAACTCATGAGGAAATGCTGATGTTTGTACATCATTGTTTAGGTCCCAGCTGGAGAATTATGTCCAATTCTGGTCACCACACTTTGATACGGATGTCAAGGACTTAGTGAAGATACTGAGGTGATTTACTAGAATGGTACCATGGATCTGGGAATTCAGTTATGTGGAGAGATTGGAAAAGCTGGGATTGTTCTCTTTGGAGCAATGAAGGGTAAGGGGTGATTTAATATATAATTTAAAATCATTAAGGGTTTTGATAGGGTAATTAATGTGAAACTGTTTCCAGTGTCAGGAAGTTCAGTATTAAGAAGACACAGATTGAAGGTAATTGACAAAGAACCAGAGGTAAAATGAGGAGAATGTTCTGACACAGCGAGTTGTTCGGATGTGGGATTCACTGCCTGAAAACATGGTGGAAGCAGATTCAATAATATCTTTCAAAAGGGAATTTAGCAAATACTTCAATAGGAAAAAAGGAGACTGCGGGAAGTTGAGGGGGGGGGAGGCGGTGTTGGTGGTGGAATTCATTAAGTAGCTCATTCCAAGAGACAGCACTGAAACAATGGGCCGAATAGCTTCCTTTTGTACTGCATCAGTCTCTGATGCTATGAGAAGCAGACAGAGAGTGTAGAGAGCGAGTGAGGGCATGCGCAAGTGGGAAAGGAAGATAGATATAGCGAGAAAATCGGGATTGCTTCGCTTTTCGGGTGTAGGGATTGTAATTCGTGATCTGCCCTTGCCTATTCATGTTGAGGCAGGTGACACACAAACTTCCTGCTGCCTTCTCATTTCCACGAATTGTATGTACCGCCTAGGGTGACACGCGGTGCTGTCTGTCTGCTGGGGCCTAAGGTTGTGTGAGGCTGGCTAGTGTTTCATCCAGGATTCAGCTCTTAAAGACAGTCTGTTCCTCTTAAAGGGAAGTTGCACTGAATCACAGGAGGCTGCTGCTGACGGTGAAATGCCGCAATTGGAGACAAGGTAAATGGAGTACTAGGACAGAGAGAGGGTTCTGCGGTTCACGGATGTGGTGCTGGACGCCTTAGTCATGGAGGGTGACAGGAGCAGACAGGCCATGTTCCCATGGGGTGGGGTGCAGACCCTCAAGAAATGGACTTCGAAGTGAATAGGAGCAGGTGGCCAGGGAGGTCAGTGCAAGAAGTCCGGCCCCGAGGACCTGGCAGAAGAGCCAGAAGAAGTTAAATTAACTCACACGTGTGCTCAATGTCAGTGAATTCATCTCCACATGACATCTCCTGCAATCAACACCAGTAACCTCTCACACTGCTCAATGAACCAGACCCCAATCACTCACCCATCAGCTGTCCCTAACACTCAGGACCCACACCTAACATTCACATACTCCATCTCACCCTCATACACCTTCCACTGATACCAGCCTCACATCCACCTCTCCCTGCCTCCACATGTCTCCAGCTCTTCAGCTGTGGCAGGCACATCACCCAAACACAGTGCAACACAATCAGTGACATTCTGCCCTCTCTCTTACATGACAAGGTGGCTCATAAACACAGGCAGCAGCAGTGATCCGGTGGGGACCAGGCATACCTTCATCCCCTGAGCCTGAGGGAGGAGATGATTCTCCACATCATGGAACTGGCTGTGACAGAGCCCGTGGCATCCGGCATCACCGAGAGCATTCAGGATGATGTTATGTTGCTGCCTTATGTTCCTTCTTAACTCCCACCTCCCCCTCATCCTACTGTCTGGGAAGAAGTACAAGCTGCAGATGGTGGGACCATGGACCTCCTGCTTTCCATGCCATTCCCAATCCCTCACCACAACCCTCCCCTTCTGATTTTATACTTTCCAATGATAACCCAAAACTTCCAGCTTCCCAGTCACAGCAGCTCCAGGTGACAGAGAGAGAGCAGCAGCACAGCACTGATGGTGAAGTCCCATCACTTGGTCTGAAACTCACAGTCACCAGATCAAATACTTTCGCTTTCTGTACCTTAGAGGGTGGTATAGAGTCGGAATCTGCACGTGGTGAGTCACCGAGCACGAGTGAGCTGCAGCCAGGCCAGGGGGAAAGGATAGTTCATGTGTCAGATCACCGGAGGGCGAGGTCACAAACGAGTTATAATACACAGGACACAGATGTAAACATTGCTGGAACTGCATACAGGAGAATGCTGATCGACATGTACACTGAGATAATTTGTCCATTGACAGTCTGTTGTCACTGTCAAAGAACATGGAGGAGTCCGACTCCAACATGGCACAGGACATTGCACAGAGTTTGAAGCACATTCTTTCCCATGTGGAAGTGGTCACTAACTCCATGACAGCACTAGCAGACACAGCTGTGATACAATTGTTGGTGACCATTGTCTCAGCTTCCACTGCAGCACAGATGGCAGACACCCAACGTCTCAGTGCTGCATTGCAAACTCAGACTCAGATTGCTTGCTGCCATGCAGGATCAGACTGCTGTCATCATGGCTGTGGATCTCAGTGTTCAAAGGATTTTGCTGGATCTCACAGCAGTCCAGCAATCTGTGATCCAGTAGATTACTAGGATTCCTGAGGTGTCACCCTGTGGGAGTGACAGTGTCTCCGTGGAGCATGAACCTGCTGTCCTCTCTCAGGATGACAGTATTTGTTCTCCCTTCACTGTCACTCCACCAGTGTCCTTGCTGTTACCCATCAGCCAGCCCAGGCTGCTGCTGCCTATGTCGAGGTGGTGCAGTCCGAATCCAAGCCCTCAAAACCCAGAGCTGCTCGAGGACGTCCTGCAAGGCCATATGCAGTCTCCCCAGTGAAAGTCAGCAACCTTCCACCAGCCATGCTGCAGACACTGGGGAAACACTGTGTCGGATCCCTGGCAAAGTCGAGGGAACCCACAAGACAGTCACTAAGGGAATCCACAAGGGTGAATAGTTGCGTTGTGTTTGCATATATTGGATGTGTTGTTGGATAAAGATGTTAATGAACAGGTTTTTATTGCAGGATGGTAACCAAGCGGAATCTGTGATGGGGCATCTCAGATGGGGACAATGGTGGAGAATGGGGAATCCGTGGTGGGAAAGTGAAGTTGACCTTTGGCAACCGGAATCTTAGCAGGCAATCGCCGGCAGCCTGTCCGGGTGGAAGGCATCCAGGAAATATTCTGGAAATATCCTGGTTGGTTGGCGATGGATGGTGGGGTTTGAATTCCTTGGGGGTGAATCATGAGCCATGTAAAGACAGGGTAGTGATTCTCTCCGAGGAGCTATATTCTGATTCTCCACAGAGATCTGAAGTTCGTGGGAACAGAGGAGGAGGTGTCAGGCGTCTTGCAAAGCATTAAGGTTTATAAGTCCTCAGGGCCAGATGGGAACTAACGCAGAATACTGAGGGAAGAAATAGCTGGGGCCTTGACAGAAATCTTTGCATCCTCATTGGCTATAGGTGATGTCCCAGAGGACTGGAGAATAGCAAATGTTGTTCCTTTGTTAAAGAAGGATAGCAAGGATAATCCAGGAAATTACAGGCCGGTGAGCCTTTGGTCAGTGGTAGGAAAATTATGGGAGAGGATTCTTCGGGGCAGGATTTACTTCCATCTGGAAACAAATGAACTTATTAGTAGCGAGAGGCAGCATGGTTTTGTGAAGGGGAAGTCGTGTCTCACGAACTTGATTGAGTTTTTTGAGGAAGTGACGAAGATGATTGATAAAGGCAGGGCAGTGGATGTTGTCCATATGGACTTCTGTAAAGCCTTTGACAAGGTCCCTCATGGCAGACTGGTGCAAAAGGTGAAGTCACACGGGATCAGAGGTGAGCTGGCAAGATGGATACAGAACTGGCTCGGTCATAGAAGACAGAGGGTATCAGTGGAAGGGTGCTTTTCTGAATGGAGGGCTGTGAATAGTGGTGTTCCGCAGGGATCAGTGCTGGTACCTTTGCTGTTTGTAGTATATATAAACGATTTGGAGTAAAATGTAGCTTTTCTGATTAGTAAGTTTGTGGAAAACACAAAGCTGGGTGGAGTTGCGGATAATGATGAGGATTGTCAGAGGATACAGCAGG
The DNA here is from genome assembly GCF_036365525.1 of Heterodontus francisci. Lineage (NCBI taxonomy): Eukaryota > Metazoa > Chordata > Chondrichthyes > Heterodontiformes > Heterodontidae > Heterodontus > Heterodontus francisci. The sequence continues at coordinate 205,317 of NW_027141086.1, forward strand.
ATATGGATCGATGGGAGACTATGGCGGAGAAATGGCAGATGGAGATTTATCCAGACTCTCGCTGGCACGAGGGTGTCAATATAAATTTGTGTTTGCATTCCCGGACAACTGTACACCTGGATGTGTCTCCCCCAGGGATTACATGATGGTCCGACAACATTCCACCAGTGGTTGGCCATAAATCCGGTGTTACAGGTGCCGGACCCACCCCTACCCTTTGCGCTCGATGTCGCTACCACAGATACCACTTTATCAGCGGCATTCCTTAAGAAGAAACATGGCCGATTCTGCCGAGTGGAATACGCATCTCACTTGTTAACGTCAGTAGAAAGGGCCTTTACAATGTGTGAAAAAGATTTGCTGTCCGTCTTCTGGGTGATTCAAAATGTTGCTTAAATTGTCAGCCTCAGCCCTGTTACTATCCTAACTGAACACACACCCTTCCAGTTGTTACTGGATGGATGACTGAAGGATGGTAATGTTATATTGTCAGCCTCAGCCCTGTTACTATCCTAACTGAACACACGCCCTTCCAGTTGTTACTGGATGGATGACTGAAGGACGGTAATGTTATATTGTCAGCCTCAGCCCCGTTACTATCCTAACTCAACACACACCCTTCCAGTTGTTACTGGATGGATGACTGAAGGACGGTAATGTTATATTGTCAGCCTCAGCCCTGTTATTATCCTAACTGAACACACACCCTTCCAGTTGTTAGTGGATGGACGGTAGAAGGACGGTAATGTTACATTGTCAGCCTCAGCCCTGTTACTATCCCAACTGAACACACACCCTTCCAGTTGTTACTGGATGGACGGTTGAAGGACGGTAATGTTATATTGTCAGCCTCAGCCCTGTTACTATCCTAACTGAACACACACCCTTCCAGTTGTTAATGGATGGATGGTTGAAGGACGGTAATGTTATCTTGTCAGCCTCAGCCTTGTTACTATCCTAACTGAACTCACACCCTTCCAGTTGTTACTGGATGGACGGTAGAAGGACGGTAATGTTATATTGTCAGCCTCAGCCCTGTTACTATCCTAACTGAACACACACCCTTCCAGTTGTTACTGGATGGACGGTAGAAGGACGGTAATGTTATATTGTCAGCCTCAGCCCTGTTACTATCCTAACTGAACACACACCCTTCCAGTTGTTACTGGATGGACGGTAGAAGGACGGTAATGTTATATTGTCAGCCTCAGCCCTGTTACTATCCTAACTGAACACACACTCTTCCAGTTGTTACTGGATGGACGGCAGAAGGACGGTAATGTTATATTGTCAGCCTCAGCCTTGTTACTATCCAAACTGAACACACACCCTTCCAGTTGTTACTGGATGGACGGTTGAAGGACGGTAATGTTATATTGTCAGCCTCAGTCTTGTTACTATCCTAACTGAACACACACCCTTCCAGTTGTTACTGGATGGATGGTTGAAGGACGGTAATGTTATATTGTCAGCCTCAGCCCCGTTACTATCCGAACTGAACACATACCCTTCCAGTTGTTACTGGATGGATGACTGAAGGACGGTAATGTTATCTTGTCAGTCTCAGCCTTGTTACTATCCTAACTGAACACATTCCCTTCCAGTTGTTACTGGATGGATGACTGAAGGACGGTAATGTTATATTGTCAGCCTCAGCCCCGTTACTATCCTAAATGAACACACACCCTTCCAGTTGTTACTGGATGGACGGTTGAAGGACGGTAATGTTATCTTGTCAGCCTCAGCCTGGTTACTATCCTAACTGAACACATACCCTTCCAGTTGTTACTGGATGGATGACTGAACGACGGTAATGTTATATTGTCAGCCTCAGCCCCGTTACTATCCTAAATGAACACACACCCTTCCAGTTGTTACTGGATGGACGGGTGAAGGACGGTAATGTTATATTGTCAGCCTCAGCCCTGTTACTATCCTAACTGAACACACACCCTTCCAGTTGTTACTGGATGGACGGTTGAAGGACGGTAATGTTATATTGTCAGCCTCAGCCTTGTTACTATCCTAACTGAACACACACCCTTCCAGTTGTTCCTGGATGGACGGTTGAAGGACGGTAATGTTATATTGTCAGCCTCAGCCTTGTTACTATCCTAACTGAACACACACCCTTCCAGTTGTTACTGGATGGACGGTAGAAGGACGGTAATGTTATATTGTCAGCCTCAGCCCTGTTACTATCCTAACTGAACACACACCCTTCCAGTTGTTACTGGATGGACGGCAGAAGGACGGTAATGTTATATTGTCAGTCTCAGCCCTGTTACTATCCTAACTGAACACACACCCTTCCAGTTGTTACTGGATGGATGGTTGAAGGACGGTAATGTTATATTGTCAGCCTCAGCCCCGTTACTATCCGAACTGAACACACACCCTTCCAGTTGTTACTGGATGGATGACTGAAGGACGGTAATGTTATCTTGTCAGTCTCAGCCTTGTTACTATCCTAACTGAACACATACCCTTCCAGTTGTTACTGGATGGATGACTGAAGGACGGTAATGTTATATTGTCAGCCTCAGCCCCGTTACTATCCTAAATGAACACACACCCTTCCAGTTGTTACTGGATGGACGGTTGAAGGACGGTAATGTTATCTTGTCAGCCTCAGCCTGGTTACTATCCTAACTGAACACATACCCTTCCAGTTGTTACTGGATGGATGACTGAAGGACGGTAATGTTATATTGTCAGCCTCAGCCCCGTTACTATCCTAACTGAACACACACCCTTCCAGTTGTTACTGGATGGACGGGTGAAGGACGGTAATGTTATATTGTCAGCCTCAGCCTTGTTACTATCCTAACTGAACACACACCCTTCCAGTTGTTACTGGATGGATGACTGAAGGACGGTAATGTTATATTGTCAGCCTCAGCCCTGTTACTATCCTAACTGAACACACACCCTTCCAGTTGTTACTGGATGGACGGTTGAAGGACGGTAATGTTATCTTGTCAGCCTCAGCCTGGTTACTATCCTAACTGAACACATACCCTTCCAGTTGTTACTGGATGGATGACTGAACGACGGTAATGTTATATTGTCAGCCTCAGCCCCGTTACTATCCTAAATGAACACACACCCTTCCAGTTGTTACTGGATGGACGGGTGAAGGACGGTAATGTTATATTGTCAGCCTCAGCCTTGTTACTATCCTAACTGAACACACACCCTTCCAGTTGTTACTGGATGGACGGTTGAAGGACGGTAATGTTATATTGTCAGCCTCAGCCCTGTTACTATCATAACTGAACACACACCCTTCCAGTTGTTACTGGATGGATGACTGAAGGACGGTAATGTTATATTGTCAGCCTCAGCCCTGTTACTATCCTAATTGAACACACACCCTTCCAGTTGTTACTGGATGGACGGTTGAAGGACAGTAATGTTATATTGTCAGCCTCAGCCTTGTTACTATCCTAACTGAACACACACCCTTCCAGTTGTTCCTGGATGGACGGTTGAAGGACGGTAATGTTATATTGTCAGCCTCAGCCTTGTTACTATCCTAACTGAACACACACCCTTCCAGTTGTTACTGGATGGACGGTAGAAGGACGGTAATGTTATATTGTCAGCCTCAGCCCTGTTACTATCCTAACTGAACACACACCCTTCCAGTTGTTACTGGATGGACGGCAGAAGGACGGTAATGTTATATTGTCAGTCTCAGCCCTGTTACTATCCTAACTGAACACACACCCTTCCAGTTGTTACTGGATGGATGGTTGAAGGACGGTAATGTTATATTGTCAGCCTCAGCCCCGTTACTATCCGAACTGAACACACACCCTTCCAGTTGTTACTGGATGGATGACTGAAGGACGGTAATGTTATCTTGTCAGTCTCAGCCTTGTTACTATCCTAACTGAACACACACCCTTCCAGTTGTTACTGGATGGATGACTGAAGGACGGTAATGTTATATTGTCAGCCTCAGCCCCGTTACTATCCTAAATGAACACACACCCTTCCAGTTGTTACTGGATGGACGGTTGAAGGACGGTAATGTTATCTTGTCAGCCTCAGCCTGGTTACTATCCTAACTGAACACATACCCTTCCAGTTGTTACTGGATGGATGACTGAAGGACGGTAATGTTATATTGTCAGCCTCAGCCCCGTTACTATCCTAAATGAACACACACCCTTCCAGTTGTTACTGGATGGACGGGTGAAGGACGGTAATGTTATATTGTCAGCCTCAGCCTTGTTACTATCCTAACTGAACACACACCCTTCCAGTTGTTACTGGATGGATGACTGAAGGACGGTAATGTTATATTGTCAGCCTCAGCCCTGTTACTATCCTAACTGAACACACACCCTTCCAGTTGTTACTGGATGGACGGTTGAAGGACGGTAATGTTATCTTGTCAGCCTCAGCCTGGTTACTATCCTAACTGAACACATACCCTTCCAGTTGTTACTGGATGGATGACTGAAGGACGGTAATGTTATATTGTCAGCCTCAGCCCCGTTACTATCCTAAATGAACACACACCCTTCCAGTTGTTACTGGATGGACGGGTGAAGGACGGTAATGTTATATTGTCAGCCTCAGCCTTGTTACTATCCTAACTGAACACACACCCTTCCAGTTGTTACTGGATGGACGGTTGAAGGACGGTAATGTTATATTGTCAGCCTCAGCCCTGTTACTATCATAACTGAACACACACCCTTCCAGTTGTTACTGGATGGATGACTGAAGGACGGTAATGTTATATTGTCAGCCTCAGCCCTGTTACTATCCTAACTGAACACACACCCTTCCAGTTGTTACTGGATGGATGACTGAAGGACGGTAATGTTATATTGTCAGCCTCAGCCTTGTTACTATCCTAACTGAACACACACCCTTCCAGTTGTTACTGGATGGACGGCTGAAGGACGGTAATGTTATATTGTCAGCCTCAGCCCTGTTACTATCCTAACTGAACACACGCCCTTCCAGTTGTTACTGGATGGACGGTTGAAGGACGGTAATGTTATATTGTCAGCCTCAGCCTTGTTACTATCCTAACTGAACACACACCCTTCCAGTTGTTACTGGATGGACAGCTGAAGGGCGGTAATGTTATATTGTCAGCCTTAGCCCTGTTACTATCCTAACTGAACACACACCCTTCCAGTTGTTACTGGATGGACGGCAGAAGGACGGTAATGTTATATTGTCAGCCTCAGCCCTGTTACTATCCTAACTGAACACACACCCTTCCAGTTGTTACTGGATGGACGGCAGAAGGACGGTAATGTTATATTGTCAGCCTCAGCCCTGTTACTATCCTAACTGAACACACACCCTTCCAGTTGTTACTGGATGGATGACTGAAGGACGGTAATGTTATATTGTCAGCCTCAGCCCCGTTACTATCCTAAATGAACACACACCCTTCCAGTTGTTACTGGATGGACGGTTGAAGGACGGTAATGTTATCTTGTCAGCCTCAGCCTGGTTACTATCCTAACTGAACACATACCCTTCCAGTTGTTACTGGATGGATGACTGAAGGACGGTAATGTTATATTGTCAGCCTCAGCCCCGTTACTATCCTAACTGAACACACACCCTTCCAGTTGTTACTGGATGGACGGCAGAAGGACGGTAATGTTATATTGTCAGCCTCAGCCTTGTTACTATCCTAACTGAACACACACCCTTCCAGTTGTTCCTGGATGGACGGCAGAAGGACGGTAATGTTATATTGTCAGCCTCAGCCTTGTTACTATCCAAACTGAACACACACCCTTCCAGTTGTTACTGGATGGACGGTTGAAGGACGGTAATGTTATATTGTCAGCCTCAGCCTTGTTACTATCCTAACTGAACACACACCCTTCCAGTTGTTACTGGATGGACAGCTGAAGGACGGTAATGTTATATTGTCAGCCTTAGCCCTGTTACTATCCTAACTGAACACACACCCTTCCAGTTGTTACTGGATGGACGGCAGAAGGACGGTAATGTTATATTGTCAGCCTCAGCCCTGTTACTATCCTAACTGAACACACACCCTTCCAGTTGTGACTGGATGGACGGCAGAAGGACGGTAATGTTATATTGTCAGCCTCAGCCTTGTTACTATCCTAACTGAACACACACCCTTCCAGTTGTTCCTGGATGGACGGTTGAAGGTCGGTCATGTTATATTGTCAGCCTCAGCCTTGTTACTATCCTAACTGAACACACACCCTTCCAGTTGTTACTGGATGGACAGCTGAAGGACGGTAATGTTATATTGTCCGCCTCAGCCCTGTTACTATCCTAACTGAACACACACCCTTCCAGTTGTTACTGGATGGACGGCAGAAGGACGGTAATGTTATATTGTCAGCCTCAGCCCTGTTACTATCCTAACTGAACACACAACCTTCCAGTTGTTACTGGATGGATGGCAGAAGGACGGTAATGTTATATTGTCAGCCTCAGCCCTGTTACTATCCTAACTGAACACACACCCTTCCAGTTGTTACTGGATGGACGGCAGAAGGAAGGTAATGTTATATTGTCAGCCTCAGCATTGTTACTATCCAAACTGAACACACACCCTTCCAGTTGTTACTGGATGGACGGTTGAAGGACGGTAATGTTATATTGTCAGCCTCAGCCTTGTTACTATACCAAATGAACACACACCCTTCCGTTTGTTACTGGATGGACGGCAGAAGGACGGTAATGTTATATTGTCAGCCTCAGCCCTGTTACTATCCTAACTGAACACACACCCTTCCAGTTGTTACTGGATGGACGGCAGAAGGACGGTAATGTTATATTGTCAGCCTCAGCCTTGTTACTATCCAAACTGAACACACACCCTTCCAGTTGTTACTGGATGGACGGTTGAAGGACGGTAATGTTATATTGTCAGCCTCAGCCTTGTTACTATCCTAACTGAACACACACCCTTCCAGTTGTTACTGGATGGATGGTTGAAGGACGGTAATGTTATATTGTCAGCCTCAGCCCCGTTACTATCCGAACTGAACACACACCCTTCCAGTTGTTACTGGATGGATGACTGAAGGACGGTAATGTTATCTTGTCAGCCTCAGCCTTGTTACTATCCTAACTGAACACATACCCTTCCAGTTGTTACTGGATGGATGACTGAAGGACGGTAATGTTATATTGTCAGCCTCAGCCCCGTTACTATCCTAAATGAACACACACCCTTCCAGTTGTTACTGGATGGACGGTTGAAGGACGGTAATGTTATCTTGTCAGCCTCAGCCTGGTTACTATCCTAACTGAACACATATCCTTCCAGTTGTTACTGGATGGATGACTGAAGGACGGTAATGTTATATTGTCAGCCTCAGCCCTGTTACTATCCTAACTGAACACACACCCTTCCAGTTGTTACTGGATGGACGGGTGAAGGACGGTAATGTTATATTGTCAGCCTCAGCCTTGTTACTATCCTAACTGAACACACACCCTTCCAGTTGTTACTGGATGGACGGCTGAAGGACGGTAATGTTATATTGTCAGCCTCAGCCCTGTTACTATCATAACTGAACACACACCCTTCCAGTTGTTACTGGATGGATGACTGAAGGACGGTAATGTTATATTGTCAGCCTCAGCCCTGTTACTATCCTAACTGAACACACACCCTTCCAGTTGTTACTGGATGGACGGTTGAAGGACGGTAATGTTATATTGTCAGCCTCAGCCCCGTTACTATCCTAACTGAACACGCACCCTTCCAGTTGTTACTGGATGGACGGTTGAAGGACGGTAATGTTATATTGTCAGCCTCAGCCCTGTTACTATCCTAACTGAACACACACCCTTCCAGTTGTTACTGGATGGATGACTGAAGGACGGTAATGTTATATTGTCAGCCTCTGCCTTGTTACTATCCTAACTGAACACACACCCTTCCAGTTGTTACTGGATGGACGGCAGAAGGACGGTAATGTTATATTGTCAGCCTCAGCCTTGTTACTATCCAAACTGAACACACACCCTTCCAGTTGTTACTGGATGGACGGTTGAAGGACGGTAATGTTATATTGTCAGCCTCAGCCTTGTTACTATCCTAACTGAACACACACCCTTCCAGTTGTTACTGGATGGATGGTTGAAGGACGGTAATGTTATATTGTCAGCCTCAGCCCCGTTACTATCCGAACTGAACACACACCCTTCCAGTTGTTACTGGATGGATGACTGAAGGACGGTAATGTTATCTTGTCAGCCTCAGCCTTGTTACTATCCTAACTGAACACATACCCTTCCAGTTGTTACTGGATGGATGACTGAAGGACGGTAATGTTATATTGTCAGCCTCAGCCCCGTTACTATCCTAAATGAACACACACCCTTCCAGTTGTTACTGGATGGACGGTTGAAGGACGGTAATGTTATCTTGTCAGCCTCAGCCTGGTTACTATCCTAACTGAACACATATCCTTCCAGTTGTTACTGGATGGATGACTGAAGGACGGTAATGTTATATTGTCAGCCTCAGCCCTGTTACTATCCTAACTGAACACACACCCTTCCAGTTGTTACTGGATGGACGGGTGAAGGACGGTAATGTTATATTGTCAGCCTCAGCCTTGTTACTATCCTAACTGAACACACACCCTTCCAGTTGTTACTGGATGGACGGCTGAAGGACGGTAATGTTATATTGTCAGCCTCAGCCCTGTTACTATCATAACTGAACACACACCCTTCCAGTTGTTACTGGATGGATGACTGAAGGACGGTAATGTTATATTGTCAGCCTCAGCCCTGTTACTATCCTAACTGAACACACACCCTTCCAGTTGTTACTGGATGGACGGTTGAAGGACGGTAATGTTATATTGTCAGCCTCAGCCCCGTTACTATCCTAACTGAACACGCACCCTTCCAGTTGTTACTGGATGGACGGTTGAAGGACGGTAATGTTATATTGTCAGCCTCAGCCCTGTTACTATCCTAACTGAACACACACCCTTCCAGTTGTTACTGGATGGATGACTGAAGGACGGTAATGTTATATTGTCAGCCTCTGCCTTGTTACTATCCTAACTGAACACACACCCTTCCAGTTGTTACTGGATGGACGGTTGAATGACGGTAATGTTATATTGTCAGCCTCAGCCTTGTTACTATCCTAACTGAACACACACCCTTCCAGTTGTTACTGGATGGACGGTTGAAGGACGGTAATGTTATATTGTCAGCCTCAGCCTTGTTACTATCCTAACTGAACACACACCCTTCCAGTTGTTACTGGATGGACGGCTGAAGGACGGTAATGTTATATTGTCAGCCTCAGCCCTGTTACTATCCTAACTGAACACACACCCTTCCAGTTGTTACTGGATGGACGGTTGAAGGTCGGTAATGTTATATTGTCAGCCTCAGCCCTGTTACTATCCTAACTGAACACACACCCTTCCAGTTGTTACTGGATGGACGGTTGAAGGACGGTAATGTTATATTGTCAGCCTTAGCCCTGTTACTATCCTAACTGAACACACACCCTTCCAGTTGTTACTGGATGGACGGTTGAAGGATGGTAATGTTATATTGTCAGCCTCAGCCTTGTTACTATCCTAACTGAACACACGCCCTTCCAGTTGTTACTGGATGGATGACTGAAGTACGGTAATGTTATATTGTGAGCCTCAGCCCTGTTACTATCCTAACTGAACACACGCCCTTCCAGTTGTTACTGGATGGGTGACTGAAGGACGGTAATGTTATATTGTCAGCCTCAGCCTTGTTACTATCCTAACTGAACACACACCCTTCCAGTTGTTACTGGATGGATGACTGAAGGACGGTAATGTTATATTGTCAGCCTCAGCCCTGTTACTATCCTAACTGAACACACACCCTTCCAGTTGTTACTGGATGGATGACTGAAGGACAGTAATGTTATATAGTCAGCCTCAGCCTTGTTACTATCCTAACTGAACACACACCCTTCCAGTTGTTACTGGATGGACGGCTGAAGGACGGTAATGTTATATTGTCAGCCTCAGCCCTGTTACTATCCTAACTGAACACATACCCTTCCAGTTGTTACTGGATGGACGGTTGAAGGACGGTAATGTTATATTGTCAGCCTCAGCCTTGTTACTATCCTAACTGAACACACACCCTTCCAGTTGTTACTGGATGGACGGTTGAAGGACGGTAATGTTATATTGTCAGCCTCAGCCTTGTTACTATCCTAACTGAACACACTCCCTTCCTGTTGTTACTGGATGGACGGTTGAAGGTCGGTAATGTTATATTGTCAGCCTCAGCCTTGTTACTATCCTAACTGAACACACACCCTTCCAGTTGTTACTGGATGGACAGCTGAAGGACGGTAATGTTATATTGTCAGCCTTAGCCCTGTTACTATCCTAACTGAACACATACCCTTCCAGTTGTTACTGGATGGACGGTTGAAGGATGGTAATGTTATATTGTCAGCCTCAGCCTTGTTACTATCCTAACTGAACACACGCCCTTCCAGTTGTTACTGGATGGATGACTGAAGGACGGTAATGTTATATTGTCAGCCTCAGTCCCTTTACTATCCTAACTGAACACACGCCCTTCCAGTTGTTACTGGCTGGACAGTTAAAGGACGGTAATGTTATATTGTCAGCCTCTGTCCCGTTACTATCCTAACTGAACACACACCCTCCCAGTTGTGACTGGATGGATGACTGAAGGACGGTAACGTTTTTCAGAATCACATTGCTCGGTGGACCTTGCTCTTGCAAGGTAGATATATTTCAGTATAAAAGGAAAATAATTTGACATGCTTGGCATACAATTTAATCTACCAGTGTGAACCCCATGAGTGTCAGGTTTTGACAGAAAAGGCCCTCAAGGGACATTTTGTGTCAAAATCAGTGCGGGGGTGGGGGTGTACAAAGGAAGAAAACAGAAATCAAACCAGCACTCAACTTTTTTGTTGACGGTTCTTCTACACTGGAGGATGGGTATAGGCAGGCAAAGTGCGGATTACAAATACAGGATCATAATGGAAAACCTATTAAAGACATTGCCTTACAGTTACTGGCGAGTTTAAGTGTGCAGCGTGCCGAACGAGCTGCAGTCACTTTGTGCTGACACGACCACATGTTTCCCCCACTGATTGATATAAATTCTGACAGTATGTACGTGTGTAACTGTTTGACCGAGTACCTACCTCTGTGGGAAGCCAGAGTTTTTGTGTCAGCAGATGGCAAACCTTTTCCATCTGTCCTATTACTACAGAGAATAGTAGATGCAGCGAGGAGAGGATTACAGAAAATACTATGATATATTGACCTATGTTGTGAAAATTGGAAAGGAGAAAATTGGGACAACTTTGTCTAAGTGTCGTCTGGAAAACCAGGTGGTCATATGTCCTCACCCTATATATATATATATATATATATACATACATACATATAAAACAGCAGAATCAAAATGTGAATTTAATACCACTGTAAATTGCACCATGGAAACGAGGAAGGCATTATCAGGTTAACCCATGTGGCCTATAAGGCAAAGGGGAGATATTGCTTAACCACCACAATGAAGAAGTACCAGTATGGACATAACCGGATTTGTCTGGTGAGCAACAGTACGTCGCTTGTCAATCCACAAATACCAACAAGAGTAGAGAAGACGGAGTTGGTCGGCATACATAAAAGAAAGACAGAAACGATAATTGTTACAGAAAGTATTAAGGACGACTTGATAAATTACCTTCGGGAACATGAATATACTATTCAGCCATTGCCCATACGTTTGGGTCAAGAGAGGCAGCAACGAGAAACCATTGCTGTAGTGTACTACAATCTGGAACAACAGTGGAAGATGATACAAGTTCAGATTGATGAGATAAATGATTCTACCTGGTGGGAGGACTTATGGAACTGGGGGTCAAACGTGAAGATACACCCTGGTTTAGAAATATCTCCCATGTCCTGATAGTCGTTTCGGGTGTCATGGTGATAGATGTGACATACTTAATTTGGAAACTTAAGAAATTGATTAAGGAATGTGAGAGGATGTATGAACACAGGTTGGACAGCTACCTTAAAGGCAATCAGTATTCGAAGTTGCTCCATTAAAATATTGACAATTAATTATGTAACACGAGGGTAGTTGTATAACTATTGGTAGATACTTAAAATGAATTAATGAATGACAAATGTATTCTAAAAGTTAATTTGCGACTGCGTTATGCTCGCACAAGTGATTAATTATGTAACAACGATGTTAACATTGTGCTTTCTTTAACATTACACTGCTTATGATCTTGCGTTAACAATGAAATTATACTTGCAGAAGTGTACTACCGAAGAGACATGAGAGTGTGATCCCTTGGGCATAGCCCTGTATGATCAGAGGGGGACGGGGGGGGGGGGGGGGGTGGGGCGGTGGTGGCGGGTGTAGACTCTGTAAAAACACATAAGAACGTAATTGAAACAATGAGGCTCGTCACACAACAATACACAACGTTTTGAAACATAGAGGGGCTGGTTAGAAGGAGCACTGCAAACAGATGGTCAAGGAATTGTAGACCAAACAGAAAAGCAGGCTGAAACAAGAGAGAGATTCTACCAGACAGTGTCCTTGCACAAACCAGATAAAGGAGTTTCTATTGGCATGAGGTCGGATTAGACTCACAGTAGACAATGGCTGAAAATGGTGACAGCACGAGAACCCCGAGGAAGAACACTCAAGAAAATTCCCTGAGTTATGGACTCAGAGAATAGAAAGGCAGCTGCCATTCCGAGACTGATCACCTCGTGTCTTGGGGTAGTATAACTTGCATGTAGTGAGTGCTTGGACCTGATGATTTAATGTGTGAATAAACATTGATATACCTTCCACCAGTCCGATTCTGTGAATTCTTCCAGAGTAAGTGCAGATTAGGCACAGCAACAAACTGATAGCTCTACACAGGGTCTTACCAGGAACATAAACACAAGCAACGCCAAGAGAGAAAATTACATGACCAGTAACAAAATTAGCAATGCTTCGTAGAGTTTACAGCCTTTATCAAAGACTCACTAGGAGTAACAACAACAGCAAAGAGGGATGAGAAAATGACAGGGGCAGTAATTCAGTTAAACACGGTTTATAGAATTAATAGCTGGATAAAGAGTCTTACCAGGAACACCAATAATAGCGAGGATGGGATAGTAAATATATTGAATAACCTGAAGAGCTAAATAGATCCGATAGTCTAATGAGAACCAGTCATAATATGTGGAAAGATCGTCAAATTGCCAGATGAAACTCCTGTCCATTGTTGAAACATTCCCATCGATTGTTCTCAGATTCTGACCCATTGTTGTAACATTCCAATCTATTGTTTTCAGATTCTGATCCATTGTTGTAACATTCCAATCTATTGTTCTCAGATTCTCATCTATCCTCTCCCTCTGTCTGGAGCTGTTTGTCCCTCTTACTGCCGGGTTTGATGCTCCTGTTGACACTATGTGACAATGCATTGAAATGACTCCCATATTAATAGAAGATGGAAACCCTCCAGTGAAACAATTAGGGTTCGTGGAGACTGACATTAACTCCAGTCACTGAACAAACAGTTTCAGTTAACCCCTTTCAGTCCAGCACTGTTTGTACCACAATAAAGTTGAACATTTGTCCGGTCTGGATGGGATGTATGAAAGATGCTGAGGGAAGGAAAGGTGGGATTAGCGGAGGCACTGGACAGAATCATTCAATCCTCCTTGGATATGGGAGTTGTGACAGAGGGCTGGAGGGTTGTAAATGTTACAACCTATTTGAAAAAAAGGAGAGATGGAGTAAACAATGCATTTACTGAACAGTCAGTTTAATGTCACTGATGGGGAAATTTCACAACCCAGGACAAATATATTCATTGCTTTGAAAAACATGGAATAATAAATAGACAGCAGGAGGGATATGGTGATGACAAAGCATGTCTGGCAAATCTCAACAACAACTTATATTTATATAGTGCTTTTAATGTTCTAAAACATCCCAAAGTGCTTCTCAGGATCATTATGAAGCAAAGTATGACACTGAGACACAACAGGAGATATTAGATCAGATTGCCAACAGCTTGAACAAAGAGATAGGTTTTAAGGAGTACCTGAAAGGAGGAAAGCGAGACGTAAAGGCGGTGACCGTAGCAGAGTGGTAATATTACCAAAATTGTAATACTGAGGCTCAGGCTGATTCTCGCAGGACATGGGTTCAAATCCCACCGTGGTAACTGGTGCAATTTAAAATTCAATATGTGCTAAAATTCAATTAATTAATACAAATCTGCATTTGAAAACTATTCTCAGCAATGGTGCCATGATGCTATCATTGATCGTCATAAAAAAAAAAACAGCCTGGCTTACTGATGTTCTTCAGCAATGGAAATCTGCCATCCTTATACGGTCTGACCTCCATGTGACTCCAAACCCACAACAATGTGGTTGACTCTAAACTGAATTCTGAAAGGTCCAGCAAACCACTCAGTCATCAAGGGCAATTAGGGATGGGCAAAAAATGCAGGCCTTGTCAGTGCGACCCACATCCCATGAACGAATGAAAAAAAAACGGTGCAGTGAGGATATTCCAGAACTTTGGGCCTAGGCAGCTGAAGACATAGTCGCCAGTGGTGCAGTGATTAAAATCCGGGTGCACAAGAGGCCGGAATTAGAGGAGCACATATATCTCGGTGGGTTGTGGAGGTGGAGGAGATTACAGAGATATGGGGCGGGGGGCGAGGCCATGGAGGGATCTGAAAACAAGGATAAGAATTTTAAAATCAAGACATTGCTTGACTGGGCGCCAATGTCGGTCAGTGATAGATGAACGGGACTTGGTGTGATCTAAGACATGGGCAGCAGAGTTTTGGATGACCTCAAGTTTACAGAGCGTAGAATTTGGGAGATCAGCCAGGAGTGAGTTGGAATAATCACATGTAGATGTGACTAATGCATGAATGAGGTTTCAGCAGCAGATTGGCTGAGACAGGGGTGAAGTCAGGTGATGTTACTGAGGTGGAAATAGGCGGCTGTAATGATACCCTGAAAATGAGGTTAAAGATCATTTTGTGGTGAAATGTGACACCAGGGTTGCAAACAGACTGTCTGAATCTCAGATTGTTAGCAGGGAGAGAGATGGAATCAATAGCAAGGAAACAGAGTTGGAGTGGGGAGTGAAAACAATGGCTTCAGTCTTCCCAATATTTAATTGGACGAAAGTTCTGCTCATCCAGTATTGGATGTCGGATAAGCAGTCTGATAATTTAACAACAGTGGAGGAGTGGAGAGCGGTGGTGCTGAGGTAAATTTGATGGCGTTCTTTGATAAAACAATGGAGAGGGTTGCTGAGGGTGGTGTGATTAAAGACATAGATATGGATTTTCAAAAGGTGTTTGATCAAGTGACATTCAAGAGACAGGTTAGGAAAACTGAACCCTATGGTTTAAAGGGACAGTGACAGTGTGGATATAACATTGGCTAATGAACAGTAAACAGAGAGAAGTGGTGAAAGGTTGTTGTTCAGACTCGATGGGAGTATACAGTGGTGTTCCCTCGGGCTCGGTATTAGGACCACTGCTTTTTCTGTTCTTGTCGAACCCGGGGTGGGTAGGGCAGAGCCCCCTACTCCTCCCAATTTACAGAGTCTCCGCTCCATTTGTTGGACGTGTAACAGACCCAGAGACACTATAATTACAGTCCCCATACCTCGTCCACAGTTGGGTTACCAAATCCTCTATCCTCCCTGAATGTCTGCAGCAGCTCACAACACAGCCTCCAGAAAACCATCCACAGCACCTCCACTAACTTTACAATCGCAGAAGTAAGTCAAAAGCACCTCACCTGTCAGTTGGATGCCTGGTCCTTTTAAATAACACTGGAAGGGATTCCTTATGCTGCTGAATGTATGTTCAGCTGAGAATGACTAACACTGGTGGTCAGTGGACATGCACAGACCAAGTTTCAAAGACATACATCAAAGCTGCTGGAATGGCTGATTGACGTCAATTCAGACCCTCCTCACGCTACAGACACACACACGTTACACCCACGCTATCACCCCGGCCAGCCTGGGTGTCCTGTACAATGTGCTGGATGTGACAGGCAGAACAGCTCACACCATTTTGTGGATCCAAACTTCCGCAGCACCAGTGGAGCAGGAGAGATGAAATGTGTGGGCAGGGAGAGAGAAAGAGGGAAAGAAACTCACTTTAAAAATGGAATTATAAAAAGACTTTAAGATTAACAAGTTTCAGGAATATTGGAAATGGACAGGGGATTGAGATAATCAGAGGGATATGGACATGGGGGGATTTGATCCCATGATGGGACTATTAAAATTGAGGTGTTACCGAAACAAGAGCCAATGTAGGTCAGTGAGCACAGGGATGTTGGGTGAACAGAATTTGGTGTAAATTAGAAGATTGCAGCAGAGTTTTAGATGACCACAAGGTTACAGATCGTCGAATGGGGGACAGCAGCCAGGAGTGTGTTAGAATAGTCAAGTCTCGAGATAACAAACGCATGGGTGAGGGTTTCAGCAGCAGATGAGCTGAGCTCTCTCTCTCTCTCTCTCTCGCTCTGTTTCTCTCTCTGTGGCCCTCACCTACTCTATCCCACAATCAGAATCTTACGTTTTAATCAAGTCGCCTTTTCATCTTCTAAACTCCAACTGATATAAGCCTCGCCTGTCCAACCTTTCCTCATGAGACAACCCACCCATTCCAGGTATTAGTCTAGTAAACATTCTCTGTACTGCTTTCAACACATTTACATCCTCCTTAAATAAGGAGACCAGTAAGCTACACAGAACTCCAGATGTGGTCTCACCAATGTCCTGTATAAATGAAATATAACCTCCATACTTTTGTATTCAATTCCTTCTGTAATACATGATAACATTCGATTAGTTTCCTAATTACCTGTTGTACCTGCATAATAAACTTATACAATTCATGCACTAAGACACCCAGTTCCTCTGCATCGTCCAGCTCTGCAATCTCTCACCATTCAGATAATATGTTTCTTTTATATTCTTCCTATAAAATGGACAATTCCACATTTCCCCTCATTATCCTCCATTTGCCACATCTTTGCCCACTAACTTAAGCTACCGATATCCCTTTGTACCCCACTTATGCCTCTTGACAACTTTCGTTCCTTTCTGTTTTTGTGTCATCAGAAAATTTAGCAACCATACCTTGAGTCCCTTCATCCAAGTCATTTATATAAATTGTAAACAGTTACGTCCCCAGCACTGATCTCTGTGGCACACGACTCGTTACATCTTACCAAACAGAAAATGACCCATTTTGCCTACTCTCTGTTTTCTGTTAGCTAAGCCAATCTTCTATCCATGTCAATATGTTACCCCTTACACCATTCGCATTTAGTTTCTGCAATGACCATTGATGTGACACGTTATCAAGTGTCTTCTGGAAATCTAACTACATTACATCCAACGGTCCCCCTTTATCCACAGAACATGTAATTTCTTCAAAGAACTCCAATAAATTAGTTAAACCAGATTTTCCTTTCAAAAAGCATGCTGACACTGCTTGATCACTTTGTATTTCTCGACGTGCCCTGCTATAAACGTCCATAATAACAGCTTCTAACATCTGATCCATAGCCAGAAAACCTTTGTCACCAGTCACAGGTCGTATGTCCACTATGTCTATTCGGATACTGTGCTGTATTTGAACTGTTACTCCTCAATAAACTGCTTGTGACCCTTCGACCACCTTTTGGGTAATCTGTAACCCTGGATCAGATCGTACAGTGGTATAGGAGAGGGAACAGAGTTCATGTCAAAGTCCTACCTCCCTTTTCTATAATGGACAGGGACTACTGGGCAGTAATGTGCTCAAAGGTAATCAGCAGTAATTCATTATCCCTATATTTGTATATTTTAGAACATTAAACCATACCCTACTCTGGTGTCCAGTGTAACCTCAATATTCATGATTAAAATATCAGAGGAGTGGTTACCAGACACCTCTGATCACCCTGAGGTACAGGTGATTCTCGAGTCGGTCCGGAGTGTATTCACAACCCATAAAGATAACTGTGGAAACATGAGCAGACCGGAAGAAATTGACTGACCATTGCATGATCCATGAAGCAGTATTCTTACCGAGCTGAGATTATATCATATATTCCAGACATCATCAATCATTGTTATACCAGGGTGTCGTTCACAAAGACACATTCACTATTCACTGCTTGATTTGGCCGGTGAGAAAACCGGATGGCAGCTGGTGACTGACTATTGACCACCACAAACTCAACTCAGTCACCCCAGTGTGAACCTGGTTGTCTGAGAGACACCCACCCTACTCTCCTGGATTCCCAGCAGGAGGGGTGTCTTCAGCACCCTGGATATCTCTAATAGTTATTGGAGTATCCCAGTAAAACTAGGGAAACAAATTAAATTCACATTTAGTTCTGAGGACCAGAGATACACCTGGACATGTCTGTCACAAGGGGATCCATAATAACCCCACTATTTTACACAAACGTATAGCCGGGACCCTTATGAGTTTTTCAGTCTTCCTGCTCTCTGCAATATGTCGATGATCTCCTCCTCATCACCACAGACCGTGTCCACACATTTAACTCTTTTACAGGAACTACTGCACTTACTTTGGGAGCTGGACTAAAAGACCATCCACGTAAGGCCCAGCTGGTGTAACATCGTGTCACCATTCCAGGTGTCCAGATTGGATCATCCAGCATCAGCCCAGACCAACATCAGGTCGAGACCATCCAGTGTCTACTCCTGTCCACCTCAAAGACTGCCCTGTGTCCTATCCTCAGACTGGTGGGGTATCAGTGGACCCTCATCCAGTGTCTACCCCTGTCAAACTCAAAGACTGCCCTGTGTCCTATCCTCAGACTGGTGGTGTATCAGTGGACCCTCATCGACTGTCTACCCCTGTCCACCTCAAAGACTGCCCTGTGTCCGATCCTCAGGCTATTGGGGTATCAGTGGACCCTTACCCAGTGTCTACCCGTTTCCACCTCAAAGACTGCCCTGTGTCCTAACCTCAGACTGGTGGAGCATTAGTGGACCCTCATGCAGTGTCTACACTTTTCCACCTCAAAGACTACCCTGTGTCCTATCCTCAGGCTGGTGGGGTATCAGTGGACCCTCATCCTGTGTCCACCCCTGTCCACCTCAAAGACTGCCCTGTGTCCTATCCTCAGGCTGGTGGGGTATCAGTGGACCCTCATCCTGTGTCCACCCCTGTCCACCTCAAAGACTGCCCTGTGTCCGATCCTCAGGCTATTGGGGATTCAGTGGACCCTTACCCTGTGTCTACCCTTTTCCACCTCAAAGACTGCCCTGTTTCCTATCCTCAGGCAAGTGGGGTATCAGTGGACCCTTACCCAGTGTCTACTCGTTTCCACCTCAAAGATTGCCCTGTGTTCTATCCTCAGGCTGGTTGGGTATCAGTGGACCCTCATCCAGTGTCTACCCTTTTCCACCTCAAAGATTGCCCTGTGTCCTATCCTCAGACTGGTGGGGTATCAGTGGACCCTCATCCAGAGTCCACCCCAATCCACCTCAAAGACTGCCCTGTCTCCTCTCCTCAAGCTGGTTGGGTATCAGTGGACCCTCATCCAGTGTCTACCCTTTTCCACCTCAAAGACTGCCCTGTGTCCTATCCTCAGACTGGTGGGGTATCAGCGGACCCTCATCCAGTTTATCCCCCTGGCCACCTCAAAGACTGCCCTGTTTCCTCTCCTCAGGCATGTGGGGTATCAGTGGACCCTCATCCAGTGTGTACCCCTTTTCACCTCAAAGACTGCCCTGTGTCCTATCCTCAGGCTGGGAGGCATCAGCAGACTCTCATCCCTCGATTTTCAGAGACTGTGACTCCTCTTTATGAATTACCTAATGGTGATGATGACCAGGTGTAACCTGGTTGGACTGAAGAGAGCACGGAAGCAGTAACAAAATTGAAGAAAGCTGTCGCCCAGGCAACGTGTCTTATCTCACCTAACCCTGACAAGACTTTCCACTTGGAGGTGGGGGACTCAGAAAAAAAGCCTGGCTGCTGTCCTATGGAGAGAAAACCAGGAGAAACTACTCCCCATTGTGAATGATCCAGAATGGTGAGTGGGCCTGATCTGATTTACTTTGTTTGTGAAAGACATTTGTTAACCACATTCTGGGACATCAAACATTTCACTTACATTATGGGGTTTAATAGGGTGATACTGTCCAGTCCATTATAAACTTTCCCAGTATAGGAAATCAGTAGTAATAGTATTCTTCTGTCAGAGAGTCGTGGAGTCGTAGTTATTTCAGCACAGAATGAGGCCATTCGGCACATCGAGTCCAAATCAGCTCTTCCTAGATAAATCCAGTCAGTCTCATTCCCCAGCTCTGTCTCCATATTCCTGCAAGTTTATTTCCCTCAAGTGTCCATCCAATATCCTTTTGAAATCATTCACCATCTCTGCTTCCACCACCCTCGTAGGCAGTGATTTCCAGGCCATTCACTCTCGCTGTGTAAAAAAGTTGTTCCTCACATCCCCCTGTATCTCTTGCCCACAACCTTAACTCTAGTCCTTGTACCATTAACTAGTGGGAACATCTTTTCCTGTCTACCTTATCCAAACATGTCATCATCTTGTATACCTCTATCAAATCTCCCCTCAATCTCCTTTACTACAAGGAAAACAATCCCAGCTTTTCCAGACTAACCTTGTAACCAAAATCCTCCAGCTCTGGACCCATTCTGGTAAATCTCCTTTACACCCTGTGAAGGACCCTCACATCCTTCCTAAAGTGTGGTGAACAGAACTGGATGCAGTAATACAGTTGTGGACTAACCAGAACTTTATAAAGGTTCAGCATAACTTTCCTTCTTCTGTATTCACTACCTCTATCTATGAAGCCCAAGATCCCATATGCTTTCCGAACGACTCTCTCAATATGTCCAGCCACCTTCAGGGATCTATGTACATGAACCCCATGTCCCTCTGTCTCTGCACTTTCTTTAGAACTGCATCATTAATTGTATATTGCCTCTCCCAGTTACTTCTGATAAAATGTATCACCTCACACTTGTCTGTATTAAATTCTATCTGCCTCTTGCCTTCCCATTCTGCTCGCATATCTATATCCTGTTACATTGATCAGTATCAACCTTACTGTCAGCCCTGCCTCCAAGTTTGCTATCATCAGCAAATTTTGAAATATTGCTCTGTATTCCAATATCCAAATCACTAATACATATCAATAAAAAATCAGTGGTCCTAGCACTGACCCTTGGGGAACACCACTGTCTACCTTCCTGCAGCCTGAAAAACAATCATTTACCACAACTCTTAGACCTTTAAGATTCAGTCACTTATTAACTTTACTGTATTTACTACTCTGCACAAGCAGTGCTCCCTAAAACTGGACTTTGTGAAACTTACTGTATTTATGGTTCAGAGAGAGAATCCAGGGCTTAGGCTGAAGGTAAAGCCACCAATGGTAGAGTAGGGACATAGGAGCAGCCGTCGTCCACTCTGACCATCGAGACTGCCCCACCATTTAATATAATCATGACTGACCTTCCATTTCAATGCCTTTTCCCCTACACTATCCTCATATCACTTCGTTCATTTGTATTGAGAAATCTGTTAATCACCACTTTAGGCTTACTCAATGACGAAGCTTCCACAGTCCTCTGGGGTAGGGAATTTCAAAGATTCACAATCCTCTGAGTAAAGACATTTCTCCTCATCTCCGTCCTAAGTGGCTTCTGCCTTATTTTGACATTGTGTCTCCTGGTTCTAGACTCCCCAACTAGGGGAAACATCCTACCTGCATCGACCCTGTCTATCGCTTTAAGTATTTTGTAAGTTTCAATGAGATCACCTCTCGTTCTTCGAAACTCAAGAGAATACAGGCCTAAACTGTTTAGCTGCTCTTGATAAGGCAACTCCTTCATCCCAGGAATCAGACCAGTAAACGTTTTCTGAACTGCCTCCAATGCTAGTACATCCTTCTTTAAATACGGGGACTAACACTGTACACAGTACTCCAGGTCTGGGTTCACCAACACTTTGTACAGTTGGAACAATACTTCCCTATTTTTAAACTCTAACCCCTGAGCAATAAAGGCCAAAATTCCATTCGTCTTCCTAATTACTTGCTGCACCTGCATTCTAACTGTTTGTGTTTCAGGCACAAGAACACCCAGCTTCCTCTGTACTACAGTGTGTTGTAGTTTTCCTCCATCTAAATTATAATCTGCCTTTTCATTCTTCCGACCAAAGTGGATTACCTTACTTTCCCACATTGAACATCATCTTAAACTCCTTTGTATCCACGGTTGACTGCATTGACTTTTGGGTTTTTTGTGCCTTCCAAGAATGTATAGTTGCTGTAGACTACGCAATATTCCTTTAAAGACTATCCATTGCCTATGTACTTTCATACCTTTCAATGTATTTTTCCAATCCACCTCAGTCACGCTTTAGATTGAACTACCTCACTGTTAAACAATGTGAAATGTTGTAATATTATGGTCACAAAGAACAAAGAAAATTACAGCACAGGAACAGGCCCTTCGGCCCTCCAAGCCAGCGACGATCCAGATCCTCTATCTAAACATGTCGCCTATTTTCCTAAGGGTCTGTATCTCCTTACTTCCTGCCCATTCATGTATCTATCTAGATACATCTTAAAAGACGCTATCGTGCCCGCATCTACCACCTCCTCTGGTAACGCGTTCCAGTCACCCACCACCCTCTGCGTAAAGAACTTTCCACGCATATCCCCCCTAAACATTTCCCCTTTCACTTTGAACTCGTGTCTCCTTGTAATTGAATCCCCCACTCTGGGAAAAAGCTTCTTGCTATCCACCATGCCTATACCTCTCATGATTTTGTACACCTCAATCAGGTCCCCCCTCAACCTCCGTCTTTCTAATCAAAATAATCCTAATCTACTCAACCTCTCTTCATAGCTAGCGCCCTCCATACCAGGCAACATCCTGGTCAACCTCCTCTGCACCCTCTCCAAAGCATCCACATCCTTTTGGTAATGTGGCGACCAGAACTGCACACAGTATTCCAAAAGTGGCCGAACCAAAGTCTTATACAACTGTAACATGACCTGCCAACTCTTGTACTCCATACCCCGTCCGATGAAGGAAAGCATGCCGTATGCCTTCTTGACCACTCTGTTGACCTGCGTTGCCACCTTCAGGGAACAATGGACCTGAACACCCAAATCTCTCTGGACATCAATTTTCCGCAGGACTTTTCCATTTACGGTATAGTTCACTCTTGAATTGGATCTTCCAAAATGCATCACCTCGCATTTGCCCTGATTGAACTCCATCTGCCATTTCTCTGCCCAACTCTCCAATCTATCTATATTCTGCTGTATTCTCTGACAGTACCCTTCACTATCTGCTACTCCTCCAATCTTAGTGTCGTCTGCAAACTTGCTAATCAGACCACCTATACTTTCCTCCAAATCATTTATATATATCACAAACAACAGTGGTCCCAGCACAGATCCCTGTGGAACACCACTGGTCACACGTCTCCATTTTGAGAAACTCCCTTCCACTGCTACTCTCTGTCTCCTGTTGCCCAGCCAGTTCTCTATCCATCTAGCTAGTACACCTTGGATCCCATGCACCTTCACATTCTCCATCAGCCTACCATGGGGAACCTTATCAAACGCCTTACTGAAGTACATGTATATGACATCTACAGCCCTTCCCTCATCAATCAACTTCGTCACTTCCTCAAAGAATTCTATTAAGTTGGTAAGACATGACCTTCCCTGCACAAAACGATGTTGCCTATCACTGATAAGCCCATTTTCTTCCAAATGGGAATAGATCCTATCCCTCAGTATCATCTCCAGCAGCTTCCCTGCCACAGACGTCAGGCTCACCGGTCTATAATTACCTGGATTATCCCTGCTATCCTTCTTAAACAAGGGGACAACATTAGCAATTCTCCAGTCCTCCGGGACGTCACCCGTGTTTAAGGATGCTGCAAAGATATCTGTTAAGGCCCCAGCTATTTCCTCTCTCACTTCCCTCAGTAACCTGTGATAGATCCCATCCGGATCTGGGGACTTGTCCACCTTAATGCCTTTTAGAATACCCAACACTTCCTCCCTACTTATGCCGACTTGACCTAGAGCAATCAAACATCTGTTCCTAACCTCAACATCCGTCATGTCCCTCTCCTCGGTGAATACCGATGCAAAGTGCTCGTTTAGAATCTCACCCATTTTCTCTGACTCCACGCATAACTTTCCTCCTTTGTCCTTGAGTGGGCCAATCCTTTCTCTAGTTACCCTCTTGCTCCTTATATATGAATAAAAGGCTTTGGGATTTTCCTTAACCCTGTTTGCTAAAGATATTTCATGACCCCTTTTAGCCCTCTTAATTCCTCCTTTCAGATTGTTCCTACATTCCCGATATTCTGTCAAAGCTTCGTCTTTCTTCAGCCGCCTACACCTTATGTATGCTTCTTTTTTCCTCGAGCTAATTTCACAATTTCACCTGTCATCCATGGTTCCCTAATCTTGCCATTTCTATCCCTCATTTTCACAGGAACATATCCCTAACACTCATCCCTAAAAGCACTTTTCCAATAACACTATTAATTATCGCTGTCTCATTACATAATTCTAGCTCTAAAATAGACTTTTCTGCAGTCGCTTCCTCAAATTACTGCTCCAAAAAACCATGCCAAACCCACTCCAGAAACTCGTCCTCCACAGTATTAGTTCTTATTAGGTTTACCCAGTCTGTATAAAGATTGACGTCACCCGTGATTACTTTATTAGTCATGCTATTTGATTCTCTAATCTCCTGATTAATGCCATGTCCCACACTACCACTACTGTTGGATAACCTATAAACAACTCTTACCAATGTTTGCTGCCCCTTGCTGTTTCTTAGCTCCACCCAAACAGATTCTACATTTTGTTCTTCAGACCTGAGATCCTCCCTTACTAATGTACTGATCCCATCCCTTATTATCAGTGCAACAGCAATTCCTATTGCATGTCCTTCGTAAATGTTGAACATGCTTGAATATTCAGTTCCAGCCTTGGTCACCCTGTCGTCACATTTCCCTTATGACAATCAGACCATACCCGATTACCTCTATTTGGGCCTTTAAATCATCTGCCCTGTTCCGAATACTGCGTGCATTCAGGTACAGTGCCCTTAACTGTGTCTTCTTCACATTCTTCATTCTAGTTGATGCTCACCTTTGTTTCACCTGCCTTTTAAAGTCACTCTCTACTTTTTTGCCACCTGTTACCAGCCTTACTTCCTTCCAATTTCAAAGAAAATTGGATGGGCGCATCAAGGAAGTGAACTTGCAAGGCTATGGGGATTGAGCGGGCTCGTGGGAATGACTGAATTGCTCCAGAGACAGTCGGCATTGTGTCTATGGATCGAATGGACACCTTCTGTGTGGTAAATGATTCTATGACTATCAATGTCTATGAATGTATGTTGGATAGGGCACCCGCTCCACTCTGGAAAGATCCAGATGCATAGAAGTTCAATGAAACTGTGACCTTAACAGCCACTGACAGCTCCGTCTTCACCTTGGTGTGAGGCTCCAGGTTGTGTTGCAGGCGGAGATACAGCTCTGTGACCACCTCTTTAATGAAGCAGAGCCACCGCACACCCTGCTCCTGGGTTAGGTTTAGGTAAGAAATGTGCTGTTGGAAAACGCAGGGTGGGTAGGTCAGAGCCCCCTCCTCCTCCCTCTTTGCAGAGCTTCCAATCTCTGCAGTCCCTGCTCCATTTGTGGGTCATGTTACAGACCCAGAGACACTGTAACTACAGTCCCCATTCCTCGACCTGAGTTGGGTCACCAAATCCTCTGTCCTCTCTTAATGTCTGCAGCAGCTCACAACGCAACCTCCAGAAAACCATCCACAACACCTCCACTAACTTTACAATGGCAGAAGTAAGTCAAAAGCCCCTCACCTGTAAGTTGGATGCTTGGTCCTTTTAAATAACACTGGAGGGGATTCCTCGTGCTGCTAAATGTATGTTCAGCTGAGAGTGACTAACACAGGCAGTCAATGGAGATGCACAGACCAAGTTTCAAAGACGTACATTAAAGCTGCTGAAATAGCAGTTTGACATGACATTCCACAACTCCTCATGCTACTAGTGCACACATTGTTGACCCGGGATAGAGCACTGCACAGCATGGGACATGGTGCAGTCCATGCTGCAGGCCATGCCGGAAGTGGTTGGAAGCTCAGTTCACACCCTTTTATGGATCCAGGCTTCCACAGTGTGGGCAACAGTGGTGCTGTAAGAGCTGGAAATCACCACCAGGGAGAGATAGAGCGGGAAGGAAATTCACTTTCAATGGGGACATGAAAATAGAATTGATGGCAAAAGATTTTCTGGAATATGGGCATGGACAGGGAATAGGAGTAATTAGGGGGGTGAGGTCATGGAGAGATTCAAACACTTCAACGCCAGGAGCATCCGGAATAAGGTGGGTGAGCTTGCAGCATGGGTTGGTACCTGGGATCCTGATGTTGTGGCCATTTCGGAGACATGGGTAGAGCAGGGGCAGGAATGGATGTTGCAGGTTCCGGGATTTAGATGTTTCAGAAAGAACAGAGAAGAGGGTAAAAGAGGGGGGGGGGTGTGGCATTGTTAATCAAGGAAAGTATTACAGCGGCAGAAAGGACGTTTGAGGACTCGTCTACTGAGGTAGTCTGGGCCGAGGTTAGAAACAGGAGAGGAGAGGTCACCCTGTTGGGAGTTTTCTATAGACCTCCGAATAGTTCCAGAGATGTAGAGGAAAGGATAGCGAAGATGATTCTCGACAGGAGCGAGAGTAACAGGGTAGTGGTTATGGGGGACTTTAACTTTCCAAATATTGACTGGAAATACTATAGTTCGAGTACTTTAGATGGGTCTGTTTTTGTCCAGTGTGTGCAGGAGGGTTTTCTGACACAGTATGTGGACAGGCCAACCAGGGGCGATGCCACATTGGATTTGGTACTGGGTAATGAACCCGGCCAGGTGTTTGATTTAGATGTAGGTGAGCACTTTGGCGATAGTGATCACAATTCGGTTAGGTTTACCTTAGCGATGGGCAGGGACAGGTATATACCGCAAGGCAAGAATTATAGCTGGGGGAAAGGAAATTATGACGCGATTAGGCAAGATTTAGGATGTGTAGGATGGGGAAGGAAACTGCAGGGGATGGGCACAAACGAAATGTGGAGCTTATTCAAGGAGCAGCTAATGCGTGTCCTTGATAAGTATGTACCTGTCAGGCAGGGAGGAAGTTGTCGAGCAAGGGAGCCGTGGTTTACTCAAGAAGTTGAAGCGCTTGTCAAGAGGAAGAGGGCGGCTTATGTTAGGATGAGACGTGAAGGCTCAGTTAGGGCGCTTGAGAGTTACAAGCTAGCCAGGAAGGATCTAAAGGGAGGGCTAAGAAGAGCAAGAAGAGGACACGAGAAGTCATTGGCGGATAGGATCAAAGAAAACCCTAAGGCTTTCTATAGGTATATCAGGAATAAACGAATGATAAGAGTTAGAACAGGGCCAATCAAGGATAGTAGTGGGAAGTTGTGTGCGGAATCGGAGGAGATAGGGGAAGCGTTAAATGAATATTTTTCGTCAGTATTTACAGTAGAGAAAGAAAATGTTGCCGAGGAGATTACTGAGATACAGCCTACTAGGCTAGATGGGATTGAGATTCACAAGGAGGAGGTGTTAGCAATTTTGGAAAGAGTGAAAATAGATAAGTCCCCTGGGCCAGATGGGATTCATCCTAGGATTCTCTGGGAAGCCAGGGAGGAGATTGCAGAGCCGTTGTTGTTGATCTTTAAGTCGTCATTGTCGACAGGAGTAGTGCCGGAGGACTGGAGGATAGCAAATGTTGTCCCCTTGTTCAAGAAGGGGAGTAGAGACAGCCCTGGTAATTATAGACCTGTGAGCCTTACTTCGGTTGTGGGTAAAATGTTGGAAAAGGTTATAAGAGACAGGATTTATAATCATCTTGAAAAGAATAAGTTCATTTGCGATAGTCAGCACGGTTTTGTGAAAGGTAGGTCGTGCCTCACAAACCTTATTGAGTTTTTCGAGAAGGTGACCAAACAGGTGGATGAGGGTAAAGCCGTGGATGTGGTGTATATGGATTTCAGTAAGGCGTTTGATAAGGTTCCCCACGGTAGGCTATTGCAGAAAATACGCAAGTATGGGGTTGAAGGTGATTTAGAGCTTTGGATCAGAAATTGGCTAGCTGAAAGAAGACAGAGGGTGGTGGTTGATGGCAAATGTTCATCCTGGAGTTTAGTTACTAGTGGTGTACCGCAAGGTTCTGTTTTGGGGCCACTGCTGTTTGTCATTTTTATAAACGACCTGGATGAGGGTGTAGAAGGGTGGGTTAGTAAATTTGCGGATGACACGAAGGTCGGTGGAGTTGTGGATAGTGTCGAAGGGTGTTGTAGGGTACAGAGGGACATAGATAGGCTGCAGAGCTGGGCTGAGAGATGGCAAATGGAGTTTAATGCGGAGAAGTGTGAGGTGATTCACTTTGGAAGGAGTAACAGCAATGCAGAGTACTGGGCTAATGGGAAGATTCTTGGTAGTGTAGATGAGCAGAGAGATCTTGGTATCCAGGTACACAAATCCCTGAAAGTTGCTACCCAGGTTAATAGGGCTGTTAAGAAGGCATATGGTGTGTTAGCCTTTATTAGTAGGGGGATCGAGTTTCAGAGCCACGGGGTCATGATGCAGCTGTACAAAACTCTGGTGAGGCCGCACCTGGAGTATTGCGTGCAGTTCTGGTCACCGCATTATAGGAAGGATGTCGAAGCTTTGGAAAGGGTGCAGAGGAGATTTACTAGGATGTTGCCTGGTATGGAAGGAAGGTCTTACGAGGAAAGGCTGAGGGACTTGGGGTTGTTTTCGTTAGAGAGAAGGAGGAGGAGAGGTGACTTAATAGAGACATACAAGATAATCAGAGGGTTAGATAGGGTGGATAGTGAGAGTCTTTTTCCTCGGATGAGGATGGCAAACACGAGGGGACATAGCTTTAAGTTGAGGGGTGAAAGATATAGGACAGATGTCAGAGGTAGTTTCTTTACGCAGAGAGTAGTAGGGGCGTGGAACGCCCTGCCTGCAACAGTAGTAGACTCGCCAACTTTAAGGGCATTTAAGTGGTCATTGGATAGACATATGGATGTAAATGGAATAGTGTAGGTCAGATGATCGGCGCAACATCGAGGGCCGAAGGGCCTGTACTGCGCTGTAATATTCTAATTCTAATTCTAATTCTAATTCTAAAAGAACGGGATTCTTAAAATTAAGGTGCTGCCAGACCGGGAGCCAAAGTAGATCAGTGAGCACAGGGGTGATGGGTGATCGGGATTTGGTGTGAGTTAAGATACAGGCAGCAGAGTTCTGGATTGACTGTGGTTGATAGAGGTTTATAACTGGCAGGGTGACCAGGAGGGAATTGGAATAGTCAAGTGTGAATTGAATAAAAGCACAGATGAGTGTTTGTTCAGCAGATAGACTAAGGCAGAGGTGGGGCCAGGTCACATTACAGAGGTTGTAGTCGTCAGGGCTGGTGATGGAACGAACATGGAGATGAACTCAGCTCAGGTATAAATAGAACACAGCGGTTGTAAACAGTCTGGTTCAGCCTCAGACATTATGCAGGGAGGGGAATGTGTTTCACAAACAGGGGATGGAGTTTGTGACCAATGAAACTGGCTTCCGTCTTCCCAAAATATACATTGCAGAACAGTATTTCAGTGGAACAGATTTTACAGATCTCCTCGCGGTAAATAGAGCCTTATCAGGGGCACAGACAGCAACCAAGATGAGTGATGAAATTACAAGAACGGTAATTAGCAATGGCTTGACAGCTAATAGCTGG
Organism: Heterodontus francisci; assembly: GCF_036365525.1. Taxonomy (NCBI): domain Eukaryota; kingdom Metazoa; phylum Chordata; class Chondrichthyes; order Heterodontiformes; family Heterodontidae; genus Heterodontus; species Heterodontus francisci. Next base: position 235,238 of record NW_027141086.1, read on the forward strand.
AGGTAGAGATTCACCAGGAATAGCAGCAGCAGCAAGGAGGGCAGAATAAATTGCAAGAACAGTAATGTAGGTAAATATGGCTTATAGAATTAATAGCTTTATAGAGTGACTTACCTGGGACACCAAAAATAGCCAGGATGGGATAGTAAATATATTGAATTATCTCAAGTGCAAATAGTATTCGATAGTCTAATCGTAGCCGATTATAATATGTAAAAAGAAAGTAAAGATCCGAGGAGAAACTCCTGTCCATTGTTATAACATTCCAACCTGGTGTTCTCAGATTCTGATCCATTGTTGTAACATTCCAATCTATTGTTCTCAGATTCTGATCCATTGTTGTAACATTCCAATCTATTGTTCTCAGATTCTGATCCATTGTTGTAGCATTCCAATTTATTGTTCTCAGATTTTGATCTATCTTCTCCCACTCTCTGGAGCCACTGATCCCTGTTAGTGCCGGAGGTGATCCTCCCGCTGACACTATGTGATAACACATTGAAAGGAGTCCCTTAGTAATAGAAGAGGAACAACCTCAAGTGACACAACTAGGGTCCATGGAGACTGACATTAATTACAGACACTGAACAAACAGGTTCAGTTAACTCCTTTCAATCCAACACTTGTTTGCCACAATAAACTGCAACATTTACCCAGTCTGAATTGGATGTAGGAGGGTTGCTGAGGGAGGAAAATGTAGAAATAGCAGATGCACTGGCCAGAATCTTCCAATCCTCCTTGGAGATGGGAGTCGTGGCAGTGGACTGGAGGGTTAAAAGAACAAAGAAGAAAGAACAAAGATAATTACAGCACAGGAACAGGCCCTTCGGCCCTCCAAGCCTGCGCCGATCCAGATCCTCTCTCTACACATGTCGCCTATTTTCTAAGGTTCTGCATCTCTTTTCTTCCTGCCCATTCATGTATCTGTCTAGATACATCTTAAAAGACTCCATCGTGCCCGCGTCTACCACCTCCGCTGGCAACGCGTTCCAGGTGCCCACCACCCTCTGCGTAAAGAACTTTCCACGCATATCCCCCCTAAACATTTCCCCTTTCACTTTGAACTCGTGTCCTCTCGTAATTGAAACCCCCACTCTGGGAAAAAGCCTCTTGCTGTCCACCCTGTCTTTACCTCTCATGATTTTGTATACCTCAATCAGGTCCCCCCTCAACCTCCGTCTTTCTAATGAAAATAATCCTAATCTGCTCAACCTCTCTTCATAGCTAGCGCCCTCCATACCAGGCAACATCCTGGTGAACCTCCTCTGCACCCTCTCCAAAGCATCCACATCCTTTTGATAATGTGGCGACCAGAACTGTACGCAGTATTCCAAATGTGGCCGAACCAAAGTCCTATACAACTGTAACATGACCTGCCAACTCTTGTACTCAATGCCCCGTCCGATGAAGGAAAGCATGCCGTATGCCTTCTTGACCACTCTATTTACCTGCGTTGCCACCTTCAGGGAACAGTGGACCTGAACACCCAAATCTCTCTGGACATCAATTTTCCCCAGGACTTTTCCATTTACTGTATAGTTCACTCTTGAATTGGATCTTCCAAAATGCATCACCTCGCATTTGCCCTGATTGAACTCCATCTGCCATTTCTCTGCCCAACTCTCTAATCTATCTATATTCTGCTGTATTCTCTGACAGTCCCCTTCACTATCTGCTACTCCACCAATCTTAGTGTCGTCTGCAAACTTGCTAATCAGACCACCTATACTTTCCTCCAAATCATTAATGTATATCACAAACAACAGTGGTCCCAGCACGGACCCCTGTGGAACACCACTGGTTACACGTCTCCATTTTGAGAAACTCCCCTCTACTGCTACTCTCTGTCTCCTGTTGCCCAGCCAGTTCTTTATCCATCTAGCTAGTACACCTTGGACCCCAAGCGCCATCATTTTCTCCATCAGACTGCCATGGGGAACCTTATCAAACGCCTTACTGAAGTCCATGTATATGACATCGACAGCCCTTCCCTCATCAATCAACTTTGTCACTTCCTCAAAGAATTCTATTAAGTTGGTAAGACATGACCTTCCCTGCACAAAACCATGTTGCCTATCACTGATGAGCCCATTTTCTTCCAAATGGGAATAGATCCTATCCCTCAGTATCTTCTCCAGCAGCTTCCCTACCACTGACGTCAGGCTCACAGGTCTATAATTACCTGGATTATCCCTGCTACCCTTCTTAAACAAGGGGACAACATTAGCAATTCTCCAGTCCTCCGGGACCTCACCCGTGTTTAAGGATGCTGCAAAGATATCTGTTAAGGCCCCAGCTATTTCCTCTCTCGCTTCCCTCAGTAACCTGGGATAGATCCCATCCGGACCTGGGGACTTGTCCACCTTAATGCCCTTTAGAATACCCAACACTTCCTCCCTCCTTATGCCGACTTGACCTAGAGTAATCAAACATCTGTTCCTAACCTCAACATCCGTCATGTCCCTCTCCTCGGTGAATACCGATGCAAAGTACTCGTTTAGAATCACACCCATTTTCTCTGAGTCCAAGCATAACATTCCTCCTTTGTCCTTTAGTGGGCCAATCCTTTCTCTAGTTACCTTCTTTCTCCTTATATATGAATAAAAGGCTTTGGGATTTTCCTTAACCCTGTTTGCTAAAGATATTTCATGACCCCTTTTAGCCCTCTTAATTCCTCGTTTCAGATTTGTCCTACATTCCCGATATTCTTTCAAAGCTTCGTCTTTCATCAGCCGCCTACACCTTATGTATGCTTCCTTTTTCCTCTTAGCTAGTCTCACAATTTCACCTGTCATCCATGGTTCCCTAATCTTGCCATTTCTATCCCTCATTTTCACAGGAACATGTCTCTCCTGAACGCTAATCAACCTCTCTTTAAAAGCCTCCCACATATCACATGTGGATTTACCTTCAAACAGCTGCTCCCAATCTACATTTCCCAGCTCCTGCCGAATTTTGGTATAGTTGGCCTTCCCCCAATTTAGCACTCTTCCTTTAGGACCACTCTCGTCTTTGTCCATGAGTATTTTAAAGCTTACGGAATTGTGATCACTATTCCCAAAGTAGTCCCCTACTGAAACTTCAACAACCTGGCCGGGCTCATTCCTCAACACCAGGTCCACTATGGCCCCTTCCCGAGTTGGACTATTTACATACTGCTCTAGAAAACCCTTCTGGATGCTCCTTACAAATTCTTCTCCATCTGGACCTCTAACACTAAGCGAATCCCAGTCAATGTTGGGAAAATTAAAATCTCCTATCACCACCACCCTGTTGCTCCTACATCTTTCCATAATCTGTTTACATATTTGTACCTCTATCTCACGCTCGCTGTTGGGAGGCCTGTAGTACAGCCCCAACATTGTTACCGCACCCTTCCTATTTCTGAGTTCTGTCCATATTCCCTCACTGCTCGAGTCCTCCATAGTGCCCTCCTTCAGCACAGCTGTGATATCCTCTTTGACCAGTAATGCAACTCCTCCACCCCTTTTACCTCCCTCTCTATCCCGCCTGAAGCATCGATATCCTGGGATATTTAGTTGCCAATCATGCCCTTCCCTCAACCAAGTCTCAGTAATAGCAATAACATCATACTCCCAGGTACTAATCCAAGCCCTAAGTTCATCTGCCTTACCTACTACACTTCTTGCATTAAAACAAATGCACCTCAGACCACCAGTCCCTTTATATTCATCATCTGCTCCCTGCCTGTTCTTCCCCTTAGTCACACTGACTTCATTATCTAGTTCCTTACAGGCTTTTGTTACTACCTCCTTACTGTCAACTGATCTCAATTGGTTCCCATCCCCCTGCCACATTAGTTTAAACCCTCCCCAACAGCGTTAGCAAAAGCACCTCCAAGGACATTGGTTCCAGTCCGGCCCAGGTGTAGACCGTCCAATTTGTAATAGTCCCACCTCCCCCAGAACCGGTCCCAATGTCCCAAAAATCTGAACCCCTCCTTCCTGCACCATCTCTCAAGCCACGCATTCATCCTGACTATTCTTTCATTTTTACTCTGACTATCACGTGGCACTGGTAGTAATCCTGAGATTACTACCTCTGAGGTTGTAAATGTTGCGCCTGGATTTAAAAAAGTAGTGATGGAGTAAACTCTGTATTTACTGACCTGTCTTTTTAATATCACTGAGTGGGAAATTTCCAGAGTTCACATCCCAGGACAAAAGTATTCGCTGCTTGAGAATAAAAACAATCGACAGCAAATGGACTGCAGCAAGACAAGTCATGTATGTCTGGTAAACGTCAACAACAACTTATATTTATACAGTGCCTTCAATGTAATAAAACATGACAAGGTGCTTCACAGGAGCATTATAAAGCAAAGAATGACATGTGACACAGCATGAGATATGAGGCCAGATGCCCAACAGCTTGGTCAAAGGGGAAGGTTTTATGTAGTGTCTTAATCAAGGAACGTGTGGCGGTGAGGCAATGACAGAGGTGTCGTGGTAATGTCACTGGACTAGTAATCCAGAGATCCAGACTGCCATGATGGTGAGCATGTGTTTACATTTCCTTCAGTAATTTCATCACCCCTTGTGGATGTTTCAGATGCCTCAGGATTGTTATCAGCACAAACAATAGCAGATTTCCTTCCTGGTCACATACATATTTTAAACCACAGGACAATTAAACAATCCAAATCCCTTACATTTCTGACGTCTTACAAACTGCTGCTTGGAGAATTTCTAGTTTATTTGTATTTCAAAACAAGACATACTCTGACATCACTAATCTTTAATAAAACTCTAGAATTAAAATATCTATTCTAATGGTGTTCATTGTCAATTGTTGTAAAAACACATCTGGTTAACTAATGTCCTTTAGGGAAGGAAATCTGCCATCCTAACCTGGTCTGGCCTACATGTGACTCCAGACTCACAGCAATGTGGTTGACTCTGAAATGGCCCAGCAAGCTGCTCAGTTGTACGAAACGGCTACAAAATCTAAGAAAAGCAATGAAACTGGACAGGCCACCCGGCATCGACTTAGGCACCAGAAACAACAAAGACAAACCCAGCCCTGTCGACCCTATAAAGTCCTCCTTACAAACATCTGGGGGCTTGAGCCAAAGTTGGGAGAACTGTCCCACAGACAAGTCAAGCAGCAGAAAACATAGTCATGCTCACCGAATCAGAGCTTACAGACATTGTCCCAGACAGTGCCATCACCATCCCGGGTATGTCATCTCCCAGCAGCAGGATAGACCCATGTCTGCAGACCCCATGAAGCTTCACGGCATCAGGTCAAACATGGGCAAGGAAACCTCCTGCTGATTATCACCCATTCCCCGTCCCCAGCTGATGAGTCAGTACTCCTCCATGTTGAACAGCAATTGGAAGAAGCACTGTGGGTAACAGGGACACAGAATGATCTCTGGGTGGGGTACTTCAATGTCCATCAGGAAGAATGGCACGGTAGCACCATTAAAGACCGAGATGGCAGAGTCCTAAAGGACATAGCTGCTAGACTGTGTCTGCGGCAGGTGGTGAGGGAACTAACAGCAGGGAAAAACCTGTTTGACCTCGTCCTCACAAACGTAACGGTCACAGATGCATCTGTCCATGACAATATTGGTAGGAGTGACCATCGCACAGTCCTTGTGGAGACAAAGTCCCGTCTTCACATTGAAGATACACTCCTTCGTGTTGTCTGGCACTATCACTGTGCCAAATGGGACAGATTTCAAACAGATCCTTGAACTCAAAACTGGGCATTCCTGAGGCGTTGTGGGTCATCAGCGACAGCAAAACTGCACTTAAACACTATCTGTAACCTCATGACCCGGCATATTCCCCACTCTACCATTACCATCAAGCCAGCAGATCAGCCCTGGTTCAATGAAGAGTGCAGGAGGGCATGTCAGGATCAGCACAATGCATACCTCAAAATGAGGTGTCAACCTGGTGAAGCGACAACCAAGGGCTACCTGCATGCCAAAATACGTAAGCAGCATGCGATAGACAGAGCAAAGTGATCCTAAACCAACGGATCAGATCTAAGATCTGCAGTCCTGTCACATCCAGCCGTGAATGGTGGTGGACAATTAAACAACCAACTGGATTAGGTGGCTCCACAAATATACCTATCCTCAGTGATGGGAGAGCCCAGCACATCAGTGTTAAAAATAAGGCTGAAGCATTTGCAACAATCATCAGCCAGAAGTCCCGAGTTGATGATCCATCTCAGCCTCCTCCTGCGGTCCCCAGCATCACAGATGCCAGTCTTCAGCCAATCCGATTCACTCCACGTGATATCAAGAAATGAGTGAAGGCACTGGATACTGCAAAGGCTATGGGCCCTGACAACATACTGAAGACATGTGCTCCAGAACTTGCCGCGCCGCTGGCCAAGCTGTTCCAATACAGCTACAAAACTGGCATCTCCCCGGCAATCTGGAAAATTGCCCAAGTGTGACATAGTGTCATAGAGTTACACAGCACAGTAGCAGGCCCATCGGCCCATCGTGTCTGTGCTGGGCATCCGGCACCCAACTATTCGAATCCCATTTTTCTGACCCGTAGCCTTGTGTACTATGGCGTTTCAAGTGCTCATCTAAATAGGTTTTAAATGTTGTGAGGCTTCCTGCCTCCACCACGTCTTCAGGCAGTGCGTTCCAGATTCCAACCACCCTCTGGGTGAAAAGAAAATTCTTCCAAACCCCCTGAACATCCTGGCTCTCAAGTGAAATCTATGTCCCCTGGTTCATGACCCCTCCGCTAAGGGAAAAATGATTCTTCCTATCGAACCTTTCCTCACCTATGTCCCCCATAATATTGTACACCTCAATCATGTCCTCCCTCAGTCTTCTGTGTTCCAAGGAAAACAACCCGAGCCTTTTCAGTCTTTTTTCATGGCTGAAATGCTCCAACCCAGGCAACATTCGGGTGAATCTCCTCTGCACCCTCTCCAGTGCAATCACATCCTTCCTATAGTGTGGTGACAAGAAATGTACACAGTACTCCAGCTGTGGCTAAATTAGCGTTTTATGTATTATGATGATAACCTCCCTGCTCTTATATTCTATGCATTTGCTAATAAAGGCAAGTATCCCATATGCCTTCCTAACCACCTTATCTACCTGTGCTGCTGCCGTCAGTGACCTATGGACAAGTACACCAAGGTCCTTCTGACCTTCTGTGCTTCCTCGGATCCTACCATCCATTGTATATTCCCTTGCCTTGTTAGTCCTCCCAAAATGCATTAACTGTACACAAAAACCAGCACAAGTCTAAACTGGCCAGCTGCCACCCCATCAGTCTACTCTCAATAATCAGCAAAGTGATGGAAGATGTTCTCATACGTTCATGGGATGTGGGCATCGCTGGCAAGGCCAGCATTTATTGCCCATCCCTAAATGCCCTTGAACTGAGCGGCTTGCACAGCCATTTCATAGTCAACCACATTGCTGTGGATCTGGAATCTTATGTAGGCCTGACCAGGTAAGGACGACAGAATTCCTTCCCTGAAGAACATCAGTGAACCAGATGTTTTTTTTATAACAATTGACAAAGGTTTCATGGCACTATTATACCAACTTTTTTTAATTCCAGATTTTATTAATTGACTTCAAATTTCACTATCTGCTGTGGTAGGATTCAAACTCGTGTCGCCAGAGTACTAGCCTGGTCCTCTGGATTACTATGCCAGAGACATTACCACGAAGCCAGCACTTCCCCTAGTGTTAACTGTGCCATCAAGCAGCACTTGCTTAGCAATAACTTGCTCACTGACGCTCCGTTTGGCTTTTGCCAAGGCCACTCAGCTCTTGTTCTCAATACAGCCTTGGTACAAATACGGACAAAAGAGCTGAACTCAAGAGGAGAGGTGACAATGACTGCCCTTGACATCAAGGCAGATTTGACCGAGTATGGTATCAAGGAGCCCGAGCAAAACTGGAATCAATAGGAATCAGTGGGAAAACTCTCCGCTGGTTGGAGTCATACCTAACGCAAAGGAAGATGGCTGTGGTTGCTGGAGGTCAATCAGCTCAGCTCCAGGACATCACTGGAGGAGTTCCTCAGGGTAGTGTCCGAGACCCAACCATCTTCAGCTGCTTCATCAATGATCTTCCTTCAATCAAAAGGTCAGAAGTGGGGATATTCACTGATGATTGCACAATGTTCACCATTCGTGACTTCTCAGATACTGAAGCAAACCATGTCGAGATGCAGAAATATTTGGACAATATCCAGCTTGGGCTGATATGTGGCAAGTAACTTTCGTGCCACTCAAGTACCAGGCAATGGCCATCTCAAACAAGAAAGAATCTAGTCATCTCCCCCTGACGTTCAATGACATTGTCATCACTGAATCCCCACAATCAACATCCTGGAGGGTTACCATTGATTAGAAACTGAACTAGAAACTGAACTGGAGTAACCATATAAATACCGTGGCTACAAGAGCAGGTCAGAGGCTAGGAATCCTGTGGCGAATAACTCACTTCCTGACTCTGCAAAGCATGTTCACCATCTACAAGGCACAAGTCAGGAGTGTGATTGAATACTCTCCACTTGCCTGGATGGTGCAGCTCCAACAACAGTCAAGAAGTGCAGGACCATCCAGGAAAAAGCAACAAACATGATTGGCACACCATCTACAACATTCATACCTCCACCACTGATGCACAGTGGCAGCAGTGTGTACCATCTACAAGATGCACTGCAGCAACACACCAAAGCTCCTTTGACTACACCATCCAAACCCGCGACCTCTACCACCGAGAAGAACAAGAGCAGAGATACATGGGAACACCGCCACCTGCAAGTTCCTATCCAAGTCACACACCATCCTGACATGGAACTACATCGCCATTCCTTCACTGTTGTTTCGTCAGAATCCTGGCACTCCCTTCCTAACGGAATTGTGGGTGTACCTACCTCACATGGACTGCAGTGGTTCAAGAAGTGGGCTCAGCACCACCTTCTCAAGGGCAATTAGGGATGGTCAATAAATGCTGGCCTAGACAGCGACGCTCACATCCCAAGAATGAGCGAATAAAACAAATGCCCTGTGTTTAGCTAAAACCCAACAGCTTCAGACACAATCAGTCAACAGTGGGCAGTAGTGGCCGCTGTCTGCAAACACAAAGCTGGATATCTCCGTCCTTGTTGGGACAAAATTGTAGGATTGAGTTTATTTTATGATAGGACTGTTAGAACTTAGTTGTCATATCCTTCAGTATTACGGTTAAAATAGTATTCTGTATGTAACATAACCACAACGAATGATGTTAGCTAAACTTCTGGACAAGTCCTGACCTGTTGAGACCTGTTATTTAAAAGTCGTTAGACTGCAGATTATCCAAGAGGGACTGTTAGCTTTTTAACTGGTATAAAACAATCCCCGTGTGGCCAGGAAGCTGTGAAATGAGATAAGTACATATCAATGCCATTAAGTGGCCACTGTGGTTGAATAGCCACAGCAGGATGGCACCGGGTCAGATTTGACCTTTTGTAAAGGAATTCATAGAGTCAATGCAGCTGGAATCTGGAGGCACCTCCCCCCCACGCCGCTCCCCACTGAATGACAATGGCAATGACTTAAACCAGGCTCGAAGTACCATCATGGAAGGGTAGTTAGTTAATGACTGACCAATCAAATGAACAGAAACAGGCTTTTGCCTAATATGGAACAGAATCAAGCTGGGAAAGGTGCATCAAGTAATAACTTGTAAGACCCCAAAAGTGCACATCATCATCAAGAAGGTGACAGAAGATAGACTTCAATGAAGAGACAAGGTTCCACAGTTAACCGGTGGTTGAGGACCAATGGTCCATTGCAAAGCCAACTGCTGACCACTGCCCTTTTCTCAGTATCACCATGTTCTGCTTATTGTGGAGAACTTCATTAAGTCTGTGAAACTTGTGGAAGTAGCCGTGTACCCACGTGTTTTTATAGCTAGTCTGAGCTGCAAGTTCCTTTTAGATCTGATCTCCCAACGCAGACTGTCATTGTAATTGACCTAAGTCTGACAATTCAATTAAGCCAAACCCCAGATCTTACAAGTGGTGCTGAAATCCGGGACTTTGATTGCTATGCAAACCGAGGGTGTTGGAGCAAGTTTCACAAATATAGGAACATTCGTTTGACAAGTGAAAATTCTTGCAGGGATAAACTCTTTTGAGGGATGGCAGATTATAATGACCCAGTGAAGTCTCTTTAAATACACATTATGTCACAAAAATACAATGGGAAGAAGGGTCGCTGGAAACATATGAGGAAGAGTTAAGCACTAAGTGTAATATGGTCAGTATACAGTCCCTGTTAGGACACTGTGTATGGAAGCATGAACACGTTCATTTAAAAAAGATAGTGAAGTTTATCCACGCACAGGTCTTGGCTGAACATCGGAAAGGTGAGAAGGCTTTAAATCTGCCTCCATGTGCAGCATCACACCGTGCACAGTGCGATGAGGAAGTGATACAGTCACAGGTGAGAGAAATAGTCGCTCAAAGTGAACAGAAACAGCAGCAGCAGCAGACACAGCTACATGAGTTACACAATAAGCTAGTGTACTTGACTGTCACTATCCAACAACAGACACTTAATGCAGTACAGCCTTGTGCAGTTCAGCAGCAGTGAGAGTTAGCAGAGAAACATATTGTTACTGTTACACAGGATAATGTCCAGTTACCCAGAAGTTAGAGGATTCCAGAGGTGTCCTTAGGGAGTTACAGGATTGATCCCACCAGAAGACAGACCATGCACAGTACAGGTCTACCATTCAGTGACTGTAAACCCAGAGGGGAAAGCAGCACCCAGGCAGCTGTAGCAGCCATCACAAAAAGCAGAGTATCACACAGGTGATACTGAAACGGAGCAGGAGGCCTCGGAGGAGGACAAAGATGGAGAGGGATAACCCTTACCAGACAATCCCGTTAAGATTACGCCATTACCGGTCTGTCCCATTAAGTTGATGCCTTTGCCAGTCTGTACCGTTAAGGTGACTCCCCTGTCATTTTGTCCCGTTAAGGTAGCGTCCTTGCCATTCTGTCTCGTTAAGGTGTTGTCCTTGCCAGTCTGTCCCGTTAAAGTGGTGACAACACAGAATAGAACAGGTTGTTGCTGTCAATCCCACCAAGTCACTCGTACAGTTGGGATATCAAAGGAAATGAAATGTTTCGGAGCCACAGTGAGGCTGAAACACTGTGTGAGGAAAACAAAAGGAAAGGATGGTGTGTGAGTTAGTTTCTGTTTGTGTATTTGAAGTTTTCAGTGTGGTTTCTTTGTCTGTCTCATGCCAGTGTCTATTAGGGTCAGTTAACCCTCTCTCGTCTGGTCCTGCATGTTGTCTGAAAGTAGTTGGCTGTTTAACATGTGTGTACAGTTGGATTTTAAATTGGTGTGAGTGGGGAGGATAAAAGTTACTATAACATGGATGTTGGAGTGTTAAATAGCAATTGCTTTGTGCTGGGAAAGAAAGAGAGAGAGAGAGAGAGAGGTGCGGGGGGAAGAGAAATAGAAAGAGAGAGACCCATCCATGCGCGTGGTTGACTCAGACTGAAGTTTACTACAGGTTTAAACATTTTGTTTGGAGTTAGAATGTTTATTTGTGAGAATTCACCTCTGTTTTCAGTTTTAATTCCAGTTGTTTGAAAGAAATCTGAAGAACGAACAGATCAAAACCACTGAAGTAATTTATTTCCTTTGTTTTCTTTCTTTTAACTTAAGTTTGAAATTGTTAAGGTAAGTATTGTGAATGGAGAATACAAAGTAAAGTGTGGGAAGCTTCCAGCGGCACTTCCCGCTGAAGATTGATACAAATGCTTCAGCCTTATCTTTTACACTGATGTACTGGGCTCCCCCATCATTGAGGATGGGGATATTTGTGGAGCCACCTCCTCCAGTTAGTTGTTCAACTGTCCACCATCATTCATGGCTGGATGTGGCAGGACTGCAGACCTTAGATATAATCCGTTGGTTATGGGATCGCTTATCTCTGTCTATCACATGCTGCTTACACAGTTTGGCATGCAGGTAGTCCTGTGTTGTCGCTTCACCAGGTTGACACCTCATTCTGAGGTATGCCTGGTGCTGCTGTGGGCATACCCTCCTGCACTCTCCATTGAACAGTCTGTGAAAGCAGTAGTAATTGTAATTCATTACAGCACTGAAGCAGTCCATTCAACCCGTCAAGTCCATGCCAGCTCTCTGTAGAACAATCCAGTCACAATCCAGTCCCTGTTCTGTTCCCATATTCCTGCAAGTGTATTTCCCTCACGTGTCCATCCAATATCGTTTTGAAATTGATCACTGTCTCTGCTTCCACCATCCCTGTGGGCAGTGATTACCCGGTCATTACCACACGGTACATAATAAAGTTCATCCTCACATTTCCCCTGCATCTCTTACCCAAACCTTATCTCTAGTCCTTGTACCATCAGCTACATGGAACAGAATTTCTTTGTCTACCTTATCTATACCTGCTATAATCTTGTGTGCCTGTAATATATCTCCCCTCAATCTCCTTTCCTCCAGATTTTCCATACTAACCTTGTAGGCAAAATCCCCCGTCCCTGGAACCTTTCCAGTAAATATCCTCCACACCCACGCAAAGACTTTCACATCCTTCCTAACGTATAGTGACCAGAAATGGACGCAATAGTCTCACCAAAGCATTATAAAGGTTCAGCATAACTTCCCTGCTTTTTTTCAGGGTGCTGATCACCAAGCCGAGCTGGTGCAGTGTGAATATGGGTCAACCAGGCCAGGATACTGATCGCCATGCCGAGCTGGTGCAGTGTGAATATGGGTCAACCAGGCCAGGATACTGATTGCCATGCCGAGCTGATACAGTGTGAATATGGGTCAACCAGCCCAGGACAGTGATCACCAAGCCGAGCTGGTGCAGTGTGAATCTGGGTCAACCATCCCAGGATACTGATCACCATGCCGAGCTGGTACAGGGCGAATAGGGGTCAACCAGCCCAGGATACTGATCAAAAAGCCGAGCTGGTGCAGTATGAATCTGGGTCAACCAGCCCTGGGAACTTCCGCATGCCGAGCTGGTACAGTTTTAATATGCATCTTTCAGCCCAGGACACTGATCGCCATGCCGGACTGATACAGTCCAAATATGGGCCCTCACAGTCAGCCTGGACGTCCATTTGCCGTCTCCTTAAGGGAAAGTTGGAAGTATTCCAACAGCCATGCTTCCACCACCCTTCTGTCTGCTCTGATTCATGAGACAAGTAATGGAAGGTTTCATCATTATTACTATCAAATAGCATTTAATGTCCAATATTCTGCTCAGCGATGATCAGTTGTGGCTCCCCAAGGGTCACTCATCTCCTAATTTCATTACAGACTTGGTTAAACCATGGACAAAAGAGCTGAACTCCAGAGGTGAAGTGGGAGTGACTGCCCTTGACATCAAGGCAGCATTTGACCGAGTATGGCATCAAGGAGCCCGAGCAAAACTGAAGTCAATGGGAATCAGGGGGAAAGATTTCCGCTGGCTGGATTCATACCTCAAGCAAAGGAAGATGGTTGTGGTTGTTAGAGGTCAATTATATCAGTCCCGGGACATCACTGCAGGAGTTCCTCAGGGTAGTGTCCCAGGTTCAACCATCTTCAGCTGCTTCATCAATCACTGTCCCTCCATCATAAGGTCAGAAATGGGAGTATTCAACAATGATTAGTACCATTTGTGCCTGCTCAGGTACTGAAGTAGTTCATACCTAAATGCAGCAAGACCTGGACAATATCCAGCCTTGGGCTGATAATTGACATGTAGCATGTGCGCCACACAAGTCAGGAGTTTAATGAAAGATTCTCCACTTACCTGGATGGGTACAGCTCCAACAACACTCAGGAAGTTTTACACCATCTAGGACAAAGCAGCCCGATTGATCAGCACCTCATCCACCACCTTAAACATTCACTAACATTCAACATAAAAGAGAACCCGGAAATCTTCTAAAAGGAAATGCAATCATTTTCTACAGGCATGTAGATATCAATCAGATAGGACGAGGTGGGTGGTGACGATCCGGGACAAAGCATGTATATATGCTTAGAGGCACAGGGCAAGGTTAAAATAGCTAATGATTACTTCATATCGCTGTTGTAACAGGAATCTTACAAAATATCAGTGGAAGCAAAAGAGTAGAGGCAATGGATAGAGTAACTATTCAGAGGGAGGAGGTACTGGAAAGGCTGGCTATGCTTAGAGTAGATAATCCAAATTGTCTGGATGGCTAAAGGAAGTAGGTATGTCGGTAGCAGAAGGGCTTTCCGAAATCTTACATTCTTCTATAGATGGGCGAGGTGACAGAAGATTGGCGAGTGGTAAATGTGACACCCTTATATTGGAATGTGTGTAAGGACCGTCCGAGCACCTACAGGCCATGCTGTTCAATATCAGTGGCCAGGGGTTAGAAACAATAATCAGGGAAACAGTCAACAGGCAGTTCAAGAGTTTGAGGGAGAAAATGATGCATTCACCTCACTCGCCATAGATGGCCTTTGTCACCTAACGGATACATAAATGGACAGCAGACTAGGAGATGTTGAATATGTCACGTGCTCCCATCTGGAAAGATCCGGATATATCGAAGTTCAATGAAACTGTGACCTTAAAAGCCACTGACAGCTCCGTCCTCACCCTGGTGTGAGGCTCCAGGTCGTGTTACAGGAGGTGACACAGCTCTGTGACCACTTTCTTCTTGAATCAGAATCACCTCACACACTGCTCCTGGGTTAGGTGCAGGTAGGAAAATTGGTCTTGGAAAACCTGGGATGGGTAGGTCCGAGCCCCCTCTTCCTCCCTCTTTACAGAGCTTCCCCTCTCTGCAGACTCTGTTCAATTTGTTGGTCATGATACAGACCCAGGGACACTGTAACTACTGTCCCCATACCTCATCCACAGTTGGGTCACCAAATCCTCTGTCCTCCCTGAATATTTGAAGCAGCTCACAACACAACCTCCAGAAAACCATCCACAGCACCTCCACTAACTTTACAATAGCAGAAGTAAGTCAAAAGCCTCTCACCTGTAATTTGGATGCCTGGTCTTTTTCAATAAGGCTGCGTTTTCTGACAATGCAACCACTAGGTGCTGCAGTACTTGCACATGTACAAATGTAGACTCTTCAACTGGAAAGTCAGAGTCTGTGACGTTCAGGTAGCTGCCAGGATTAAAGATGGCGCTGCTCAATTTGTCACAGAAATACTTCTGGTTAGATCGTTCCTCCAAATAAACTTACATTAAGTTGGAAGGAAGACCAGTAAAATGCTACTGTGCAGTTATATGATACTAACAGTAATCTTCAAGATCCAGTTAATATCCCAGTAATCCTATTCAGTACAAGAGGAATTTTATGATTACATTTCCATTGGAAATCGAACAGAGTATAAAATGTGCTGCCAGTTTTTTAATGTGATTCGATTAAATGACTGAGCAGGACTGATTTCACCCAAATGCAGCCTCTCGCTCCCGCCCCAAGATCCGCTCTCCTCACATCAGCAATTCGCTTTCTCCCTCTACCAACAGGCCGCTTCCTCCCCTCAGCCTCTATCTCCAGACCTCACAGCTCTCCTTGACTCCCCTGACAGATTGTTCCCCTCTCCTCAGCACCCGCTGTCGGGTCACTCGCTCCCCACTTCACCATCTCCCCAGCCACTAACACCAGACCTCACAGCTCTCCCTCACTCCCCTGACAGATTGTTCCCCTCTCCTCAGCACCCACTCTCTGGTCATTTGCTCCCCACTACACCACCCCGCCCAGCCGCTAGCACCAAGGAGCACAGCTTCGTGACATAGCTAATTAGCAGCAAGTGACCGAGAGGAGGGAAGCAGCGCGGCTTGGAGCGAGTGACTGGAGAACAGGGTGGTAAGAAGCGGGGAACAATCGGCCAGAGGAGTGGAGGGGAGGGGAGCGGCGAGGTCGGAAGCGAGTGACTGGAGGGGGAGAGGGAGGAAGCGAGGAGCGAATAACTGGAGGGAGAATGGGGAAAGCGAGTAACAATCGGTCAGGGGAGTGCAGTGGAGAGGACCGGCGAGGTCCGGAGCGAGTTGCTGGTGGGGGAATGTGTGGAAGCAGGGAGCGAGTAGCTGGAGGGGGAGTGGGGGTAGTGGAGCACTGTCGGCTAGGGGGGGGTAGTGGAGAGGAACGGCGAGGTCCGGAGTGAGTGGCTGAGGTGAGGGGAGAGCTCCAGCCTCACAATCTCCCATTCAGCCGCAACCTCCAGCCGAGTGGGAGGAGGGGTGATACCCGATGAGGCTGTATTGCACGTGCCTGAAGATGGACCAGGCGTGGATAGGTGGATAGTTGATGATGTTGGTGCAGCGCATAGTTATCAGAAATCACATTGTTTAAATAACACGAGAGATGAATCCTCGTGCTGCTGAATGTATTTTCAGCTGAGAGTGACTAACACAGGCGGTCAGTGGACATGCACAGACCAAGTTTCAAAGACGTGTGCCAATCTTGCTGGAACTCCCTGCTCAGCATGGAACCCCACTGGAAAGAGCCACAAGTGGCTGGCAGTGCATCCCACACCATTTTAAGGCTTTTAGGATTCATAGCCTCAGCCCCAGTGGCTCTAACGAGTCCGAAATTGCATCCACAGAGAGATACAGAAGGAGCAAACATTCACTTTTAAAAGTGAATTGGATGAATTCTCGAAGGGAAACAACATGCACGAATATGGGAAACGGACATGAAAATGGGACTAACTGGAGAGGTATGGTCAGAGAGGGATCTGAACACAAGAATAAGGATATTGCAATTGTGGTGCTACTAAACCAAGAACCAATATAGGTCAGTGAGCACAGAGTTGGTGGATGATCAGAGTTTGGTGTGAGTTAGGATATGGGCAGCAGAGTTTGTGATGGGCTGGAGTTTATAACTAAGTGTCTTGTCATGGGTAGCATTAGGATAGTCGGGTATGGAATTAACGAAGAGATAGATGGTGGTTTAAGGGGCATATAGGCAGAGAGTCATAGAGTCATAGAGCCGTACAACATAGAAACAGGCCCTTCGGCCCACCATGTCCATGCTGACCATAATGCCTATCTATACTAATCCCACCTGCCTGCATTAATTCCATATCCCTCTAAGCCTTGTTCATTCAAGTACCTGTCCAGATGTCTATTAAATGTTGCTACTGTTCCTGCCTCCACCACCTCCCCAGGCAGCTCATTCCAGATGCCCACTATTCTTTGTGTGAATAATTTACCCCTTTGATCCCCTTTAAACCTCCTCCTTCTCACCTTAAATATATGCCCTCTAGTTTTAGTCACCCCTACCATGAGAAACAGTCTCTGGCTATCTACCCTATCTATGCCTCTCATAATTTTATATACCTCTATCGTGTCCCTTCTCAGCCTCCTTCGTTCCAGGGAAAACAGACTAGGCCTATCCAATCTCTCTTTATAACTCAAGCCATCCAAGCAAGGCAACATCCTTGTGATCTTTTCTGCACCCTCTCTCGCAAAATCACATATTTCCTGCACAGCGGCGACCAGTACTGCACACAGTACTCCAAATGTGGCCTAACCAACGTTCTGTACAACTGTAACATGGGGTCCCATCTCTTGTACTCAGTACCTCGGCCAATGAAGGCAAGCATGCCATATGCCTTCTTAACCACTCTGTCTACCTGTGTTGCTAATTTCAGGGAACTATGTACTTTAACCCCAAAGTCTCTCTGCTCCACAACACAGCCCAGGGCCCTGCCATTCACTGTATATGTCCTGCCCTGGTTTAACTTCCCAAAATGCATCACTTCACACTTGTCTGTGTTAAATTCCATTTGCCAATTCTTTGCCCACTTTCCCAGTTGATCTATAGACCCTGTTGTAAACTTAGACAACCTTCTTCACTGTCCACTATACCACCAATTTTGGTGTCATCTGCAAACTTACTACTCATGCCCCCTACATTCACATGCAAGTCATTGATATATATGACAAACAACAGAAGACCCAGCACCGATCCCTGTGGCACACCACTGGACACCAGCCTCCAACCTGAAAAACAACCCTGCACTACCACCCTCTGCCGCTTATCACCAAGCCATTTTTGTATCCTAAGATAGCGTAAGGCAGAGGAAAAGGATACAGTAGACAGGATTGGTGATGGACAGGATACAGTATTGGAACTCCGTTCTGGGTCAAGGAGATCAGCAAGGAAGTGAACTGTCTGTTTCAGCCTCATATATGTGCCAATTCTTTGGATAGAGAATAGAGTGTATGTTGGGGACTGAAAACAATGGCTTCAATCTCCGCCAATACTTTCATAACAAGGTGAGTAATGCATTGTATGTAATAGCTGGATAGTGAGACTTAACAGGGACGCCAACAGCAACAGAGATGTGACAGTAAATAAAAAGAGCAGTAATACCATTTGCAATGGTTTATAGAGATAACAGCCGGAGAAAGAGATATACCAAGAACAACAACAGTAGCAAGGAGGGAAGAGTGAATGATAAGATCAGTTATGCAGTTAAACATGGTTTATGGAATGAATAATAACAAGAAATGCTGGAACCACTCAGCAGGTCTGGATTGCATCTGTGGAAAGAGAAGCAGAGTTAACGTTTCAGGTCAGTGGCCCTTCTTCTTGAGTTCTGAAGAAGGGGCCGTGACGTGAAACGTTAACTCTGCTTCTCTTTCCACAGATGCTGCCAGACCTGCTGAATTGTTCCTGCATTTCTTCTTTTTATTTCAGATTTCCAGCATCCGCAGTATTTTTCTTTTATAAGAGAATGAATACTTGGATACAGAGACTTACCAGGGACACCAACGATAGCGAGGATGGGATAGTAAATGCATTGAATCATCTGAAGGGCACAATAGATCTGCCAATCTCACGTTATCCAATCATGATCTGCAGTCAGCTTGTCAAACCAAAATGATAAACTCCTGTCCATTGTTAAAATTTTCCAATCTGTTGCTCTCAGATTCTGATCTATCTTCTCTCTCTCCCTCTCTCTGGAGCTGCTGATCCCTGTTAGTGTCCGGGTTGATGCTCCCACTGACACCATGGGATAACACATTGAAATTAATCACTTATTAATAGAAGACGGAAACGCTCCAGTTATACTATTAGGGTCCATGGAGATTGACATTCATTGCAGTCTCTGAACAAACAGGTTCAGTTAACAGCTTTCAATCTAACACTGTTTGTACCACAATAAAATGGAACATTTACCCAGTCTGGATGGGATGCATGAGGGTTGCTGAGGGAAGGAATGGTGGAAATCGCAGAAACCATGTCCAGAATCTCCAATCCTCCTTTGATATGGGAAAGATGATAGAGAATTGAGGGTTGTAAATGTTCCACCCTTTTTAAAAAAGGAGAGATGGAGAAAACCCTATATTTACTGACCAATCAATCTAACATTACAGGTGGGGAAATGTGCACACTTCACAACCCAGGACAAAAGTACTGTTTGACAAAAACAAGGTCAATAAATGGCAAGCAGCATCGATATTGTAAGACAAGCCATGTCTGACAAACATCAACAACAACCTATATTTATGCAGTGCCTTTAATATAATAAAACATTGGATTGCAAGGTGCTTCACAGGAGCATTATGAAGCAAAGTATGACGCGAGATGCAACAGGAGATATGAAGTAAGCTGACCAACAGCTTGGTTAAAGAGGAAGATTTTAAGTCGTGTCTTAAGGGAGGAAAGTGATGCAGGGAGGCAGAAGCAGTGACACTGTCACTGAACTAGTAATACAGAGACCCAGGCTAATGCTCTGGCTTCAAATCCCAGCAAGGCAGCTGGTGGAAATTAAAATTCAATTAATTAATAATTTTAATCAATTAATAACAATCTGGAAATGAAAGCTATTCTCAGTAATTGTGTTTGAATTTCTCATCAATTGTTGGAAAAAAACCCACCTGAATCATTAATGTCCTTTAGGGAAGGAGATCTGCCAGCCGTACCTGATCTTGCCTCCATATGACTCCAGGTCCACAGCAATGTTGCTGACTCTTAAACTGCCCCGTGAAATGTCCTAGCAAGCCATTCATTTGTCAAGGACAATTAGGGATGGGAACAAATGCTGTTTTTCCCCCCCAGCGATGCCCACATTGAATGAAAGAATAAAAAAAGAGGTGTAGGGAGGGCATTCCAGAGCTTTGGGTCTAGGCAGCTGAAGACCTGACTGCCAGTGGCGCAAAAATGAAATCAAGGATACACAATCGGCCAGGATTAAAGGAGTTCTGAGAGCTTGAAGCGTTGCACGGCTGGTGGAGATTATTGAGACAAGGAGGGGTGAGGACATGAAAGGAGTTGGAAACACGGTTGAGAATTTTGAAATCAATACATTGCTTGACTGGGAGCTGATGTCGGTCAGTGATTGGGGAATGGGGTTTGATGCAAGTCAACACAAGGGCAGCAGAGTTTGGATGACCTCACGTTTACAAAGAGCAGAATGTTTGAGACAAGCCAGGAATGAGTTGACATCTGGAATAGAAAGCTAGTCTCAGTCATGGTGCTATGAAACTATCATCGATTTTCGTGAAACACCATCTTGTTCACTACTGTCCTTACCTGGTCTGGTCTGCATGTGAGTCCAGACCCACAGCAATATGGTTGACTTTTAACTGCCCCTTAAAATCGCGGAGCAAGTCACTAAGCTGTCAAAGGCAATTAAGCATGGACAACAAATGCTGACCTTCCCATGGACACCCATATTCAATCAAAGAATTTTAAAAAAGAACAGTCAAGTCTAAATGTAACGAAGGCATGAATGAGGTTTCATCAGCAGATGAGCTGAGACAGGGATGAAATCAGGCGCTGTCACTGAGGTAGAAATAGGTGGTTGTAGTGATGGTACAGAAATGTGGCTGGAAGCTCATTTTTCGTGGTTAAACGTGACACTAAGGTGGCAAACAGACTGTCTGAATCTCAGACTGTTACCGTGGAGAGAGATGGAATCAATAGCAAGGGAACAGAGTTGGAGTGGGGAGTGAAAACAATAACTACAGTCTTCCCAATATTTAATTGCAGGAAGTTTCTGCTCATCCAGTACTGAAGTCGGACAAGCAGTCTGATAATTTAACAGCAGTGGAGGATTGGAGAGAGGGAGGTGGTGGTGAGGTAAACTTGATGGAGTTCTTTGATAAAACAATGGAGAGGGTTGATGAGGGTGGTTTGATTGAAGTTATATATATGGACTTTCAAAAGGTGTTTGTTCAAGTGTCATTCAGCAGACAGGTCAGGCAAATGAATGCTATGGAACTAAATGTACAATGACAGTGTGGATATAACATTGGCTAAGGAACTGTAAATCGAGAGAAGTGGTGAAAGGTTGTTGTTCAGACTCGATGGGAGTATACAGTGGTGTTCCCCAGGGCTCCGTATTAGGACTACTACTCTTTGTGCTCTTGGAAAACCATGGGTGGGGAGGGCAGAGACCTCTCCTCCTCCCTCTTTACAGAGCTTCCCCTCTCTGCAGCCTCTGCTCCAATTGTTGGTGAGGTTATAGACCCAGAGACACTGTAACTACAGTCGCGATACCTCGTCCAGAGTTGGGTCACCAAATCCTCTGTCCTCCCTGAATGTGTGCAGCAGCTCACAGCACAACCTCCAGAAAACCATCCACAGCACCTCCACTAACTTTACAATAGCAGAAGCAAGTCAAAAGCCCCTCACCAGTAAGTTGGATGCCTGGTCATTTTAAATAACACGAGAGGGGGTTCCTCATGCTGTGAATGTATGTTCAGCTGAGAGTGACTAACACAGGTGGTCAGTGGCCATGCACAGACTAAGTTTCAAAGACGTCCAGCAAAGCTGCTGGAATGGCTGATATGACACCATATTCAGACCCTCCTCACGCGACAGACACACACACGTTCCACCCACACTAGCACCCCGGCCAGCCTGGGTGTCCTGTACAATGTGCTGGATGTGACCAGCAGTGCAGCCCACACCATTTTATGGATCCAAACTTCCACAGCACCAGTGGAGCTTGAGAGATGAAATGTGTGGTCAGGGAGAGAGACAGAGGGAAAGAAACTCACTTTAAAAAGGGAATTTGAAAAAGACTTTAAGATGAACAAGTTTCAGGAATATTGGAAATGGACAGGGGATTGGGATAATCAGAGGGATGAGGCCATGAAGGGATTTGATCACATGAATGAGATTATTAAAATTGAGGTGTTACTGGAACAAGAGCCAATGCAGGTCAGTGAGCACAGGGATGTTGGATGAACAGAATTTGGTGTAAATTAGAAGATGGCAGCAGAGTTTTGGATGACCACAAGGTTACAGAGAGTAGGATGTGGTCGACCAGTCCGGACTGTGTCAGAATAGTCAAGTCTCGACATAACAAAGGCATGGGTGAGGGTTTCAGCAGCAGGTGCGCTGAGCTCTCTCTCTCTCTTTCTCTCTCTCTCTCTCTCAATCTCTCGCTGCTTCTCTCTCTCTGTCTCCCTCACTTGCTTTGTCCCAACCTCAGAACCTTATTCATTTCAATCAGGTCGGCTTTTAATCTTCTAAACGCTAGCTGATATAAGCCTAGACTGTCCAGACTTTCTTCATAAGACAGACCGCCTATTTCAAGTATCAGTCCACGTAAACCTTCTCTGAGCTGCCTCCAACACATTTGCATCCTTCTTTAAATAAGAAGACCAGTACGGTACATAGGACTCCAGATTTGGTCTCACCAATGCCCTGTACAGCTGAAGCATAACATCCCTACTTTTGCATTCAATTCCTCCTGCAATAAATGATAGCATTCTATTAGTTGTCCTAATTACTTGCTGAACTTGCATACTAACCTTATGCAATCCATGCACTAGGACACCCAGTTCCCCCTTGATCTTTGAGCTCTGCAATCTCTCACCATTCTGATAATATGCATTATCAAACTTCTTCCTGCCAGAACAGACAGCTTCACTTTTCCCCACATTACACTCCGTTTGCCAGATCTTTGCCTACTGACTTAACCTATCTATATTCACTTGTAGCCCACTTATGTCCTCTTCACAACTTACTTTCCGACCTATCTTTGTGTCGTCAGCAAATTTAGCAACCATACCTTCGGCCACTTCATCCAAGTCATTTATATGCATTGTAAAAAGTTGAAGCTCCAGCATTAATTCCGGTGGTACATCATTAGCAGCAGCAGAATTGTACTCAACCACAGTCTCTAACCTCATGGCCCGGCATATCCCCCACGCTCCCATCACTATCAAGCCAGGAGACCAACCTTGGTTCAATGAAGAGTGCAGGAGGGCCTGCCAGGAGCAGCACCAGGCATACCTCAAAATGAGATGTAAACCTGGTGAAGCTACAACACAGGACTACTTGCATGTCAAACTGCATAAGCAGCATGCGATAGACAGAGCAAAGCGATCCCATAGCCAATGGATCAGGTCTAAGCTCTGCAGTCCTGCCACATCCAGCCGTGAATGATGGTGGACAATTAAACAACTAACTGGAGGAGGTGGCTCCACAAATATCCCCATCCACAATGATGGGGGAGCCCAGCACAACAGTGTGAAAGATAAGGCTGAAGCATTTGCAATAATCTTCAGCCAGAAGTGCCGAGTTGATGATCCATCTCGGCCTCCTCCAGAAGTCCCCAGCATCACAGATGCCAGACTTCAGCCAATTTGATTCACTCCACGTGATACAAAGAAACGACTGAAGGCACTGGATACTGCAAAGGCTATGGGCCCTGAAAATATTCTGGCAATAGTACTGAAGACCTGTGCTCCAGAACTTGCCATACCCCTAGCCAAGTTGTTCCAGTACAGCTACAACACTGGCCTTTACCCTGCAATGTGGAAAATTGCCCAGGTATGTCCTGTGCACAAAAAGCAGGACAAGTCCAACCCGGCCAATTACCGCCCCATCAGCCTACTCTCTATCATCAGCAAAGTGATGGAAGTTGTCATCAACAGTGCCATCAAGCGGCACTTGCTCAGTAATACCTACTTAGTGACGCTCAGTTTGGGTTCCGCCAGGGCCACTCAGCTCCTGACCTCATTACAGCCTTGGTTCAAACATGGACAAAAGAGCTGAACTCAAGGTGTGAGGTGAGAGTGACTGCCCTTGACATCAGGGCAGCATTTGACCGAGTATGGCATCAAGGAGCCCTAGCAAAACAGAGGTCAATGGGAATCAAGGGGAAAACCCTCCGCTGGCTGGAGTCATACCTAGCGCAAAGGAAGATGGTTGTGGTTGTTGGAGGTCAATCATCTGAGCTCCCGGACATCACTGCAGGGGTTCCTCAGGGTAGTGTCCTAGGCCCAACCATCTCAAGCTGCTTCATCTATGACCTTCCTTCAACCATAAGGTCAGAAGTGGGGTTGTTTGCTGATGGTTGCAAAATGTTCAGCACCATTCGTGACTTCTCAGATACTGAAGCAGTCCGTGGAGAAATGCAGCAAGACCTGGACAATATCCAGGCTTGGGCTGATAAGTGGCAAGTAACATTCGCGCCACACAAGTGCCAAACAATGACCATCTCCAACAAGAGAGAATCTAATCATCTCCCCTTGACATTCAACGGCATTACCATCTCTGAATCCCCCCACTATCAGCATCTTAGGGGCTACCATTGACCAGAAACTGAACTGGAGTAGCCATCTAAATACCGTGGCTACAAGAGCAGGTCAGAGGCTAGGAATCCTGAGGCGAGTAACTCACCTCCTGACTCCCCGAATCCTGTCCACCATCTACAAGGCACAAGTCAGGAGTGTGATGGAATACTCTCCACTTGCCTGGATGGGTGCAGCTCCAACAACACTCAAGAAGCTCGACACCACCCAGGACAAAGCAGCCCGCTTAATTGGCACCCCATCTACAAACATTCACTCCCTCCACCACCGATGCACAGTGACAGCAGTGTGTACCATCTACAAGATGCACTGCAGCAATGCATCAAGGCTCCTTAGACAGCACATTCCAAACTCGCGGCCTCTACCATCTATGAGGACAAGGGCAGCAAATACATGGGAACAGCACCACCTGCAAGTTCCCCTCCAAGTCACACAACATCCTGACTTGGAACTACATCGCCGTTCCTTCACTGTCGCTGGGTCAAAATCCTGGAACTCCCTTCTTAACAGCACTGTGGGTGTACCTACCCTAGATGGACTGCAGTGGTTCAAGAATGCAGCTCACCACCACCTTCTCAAGGGAAATTAGGGATGGGCAATAAATGCTGGCCTGGCCAGCAACGCACACATCCCGTGAATGAATAAAAAATAGTCATTAAATATTGCCAAGCCGAAAATGACCATTTTGCCTACTCTCTGTTTCCTGTTAGCTCGGCCAATCTTCTATCCATGACAATATGTTACCCCCTACACCATTAGCTTTTAGTTTCTGCAATGGCCATTGATGTGACACCTTATCAAGTGCCTTCTGGAAATCGAAGTGCGTTACATGCAACGGTTCCCGTTTATCCACAGCACATGTTACTTCCTCAAAGAACGTCAGAAAATTAGTGAAACATTAATTCCCTTTCACAAAACCATGTTGACTTTGCCTGATCACCTTGTATTTTTCTCTGTGCCCTGCTATAACGTCTTCAATAATAGCTTTTAACATCTGGTCCATAGCCATAAAGCCTATCTCACCTGTCACAGTTCGTATGTCGACTATGTCTATTCTGATTTGGTGCAGTATTTGAACTGACACTCCTCGATAAAAGGTGATACTTCGACCTCCTTTTTGTTAATCTATGACCCGAGATCAGACCTTAAAGTGGTGTAGGAGAGGGAACAGAGTTCATGTCAAAGTCCTGCCTCCCTTTTCTATGACCCTGCATAATGGACAGGGACTACTGAGCAGTAATGTGCTCAAAGGTTATCAGCAGTAATTGATTATCTCTATATTTGTATATTGTAGAACCATAAAACATACCCCTGCTCTGGTGTCCAGTGCACCCTCAATATTCATGATTAAAATATCAGAGGAGTGGGTACCAGACACCTCTGATCACCCTGAGGTACAGGTGATTCTCGAGTCGGTGCTGAGTGTATTCACAACCCATAAAGATGACTGTGGAAACATGAGCAGACCTGAAGAAATTAACTGACAATTGCATGATCCATGAAGCAGTATTCATACCGAGCTGAGATTATATCATCTATTCCAGACACTATCAGGTCATTGTTATACCAGGGTGTAGTTCACAAAGACACATTCACTACTAACTGCCCGATTTGACCGGTTAGAAAACCGGATGGCAGCTGGTGACTATTGACCATCACAAACACAACTCAGTCACCCCTGTGTGAACCCAGTTGTCTGAGAGACACCCACCCTACTCTCCCGGATTCCCAGCGGCAGGGCTGTCTTCACCACCCTGGATATCTCAAATGGTTATTGGAGTATCCCAGTAAAACTAGAGAAACAAATTAAATTCACATTCACTTCTGAGGACCAGAGATACACCTGGACATGTCTGTCACAAGGGGTTCCACAATAACCCCACTATTCTCCACAAACCAAACCTTATGAGCTTTTCACAGTCTCCCTGCTTGCTGAAATATATCGATGATCTCCTCTTCATCACCACAGACCGTGTCCACACATTTAACCCTTTTACAGGAACTACTGCAGTTACTTTGGGAGCCGGAATAAAAGACCATCCACGAAAGGCCCAGCTGGTGCAAGACCGTGTCACCTTTCAAGGTGTCCAGATTGGATCATCCAGCATCAGCCCAGACCAACATCAGGTCGAGACCATCCAGTGTCTACCCCTGTCCACCACAAAGACTGCCCGGTGTCCTATCCTCAGGCTGGTGGGGTATCAGTGGACCCTCATCCAGTGTCTACCCCTGTCCAGCTCAAAGACTGCCCGGTGTCCTATCCTCAGACTGGTGGGGTATCAACGGACCCTCATCCAGTGTGTACCCCTGTCCAGCTCCAAGACTGCCCTGTGTCCTTTCCTCAGGATGGTGGGTATCAGTGGACCCTCATCCCTCGATTTGCAGAGACTGTGACTCCTCTTTATGAACTAACTAATGGTGATGATGACCAGGTTTAAGCCGGTTGGACTGAAGAGAGCACAGAAGCAGTAATACAACTGACGAAAGCTGTCGCCCAGGCAACGTGTCTTATCTCACCTAACCTTGACAAGACTTTCCACGTGGAGGTTGGGGACACAGTTAAAAGCCTGGCTGCTGTCCTATGTAGAGAAAACCAGGAGAAACTACTCCCCATTGTGAATGATCCAGAATGGTGAGTGGGTCTGTACTGATTTACTCAGTTTGTGAAGGACATTTGTTAACCACATTCTGGGACATCAAACATTTCACTTACATTATGGGGTTCAACAGGGTGATACTGCCCAGTCCATTATAAACTTTCCCAGTATAGGAAATCAGTAGTAATAGTATTCACCAGTCAGAGAGACATGGAATCACAGACTTTTCAGCACAGAATGAGGCCATTCGGCCCATTATGTCCATGCCAGCTCTTTGTAGATATACCCAGTGAGTCTCTTACCCCAGCTCTGTCTCCATATTCCTGCAAGTTTATTTCCCTCAAGTGTCCATCCAATAACCTTTTGAAATCATTCGCCATCTCTGCTTCCACCACCCTCGTAGGCAGTGATTTCCAGGCCATTCCCACTCGCTGTGTAAAAATGTTGTTCCTCACATCCCCCTGTATCACTGCCCACAAACGTAACTCTAGTACTTGTACCATTAGCTAATGTGAACATCTTTTCCTGCCTACCTTATCGAAACATGTCATCATCTTGTATACTTCTATCAAATCTCCCCTCAATCTCCTTTACTAGAAGGGAAACAATCCCAGCTTTTCCAGACTAACCTTGCAGCTAAAATTCTCCATCCCTGGAACCATTCTGGTAAATCTCCTCTACACCCTGTCAAGGACCCTCAGCTCGTTCCTAAAGTGTGGTGAACAGAACTGGATGCAGTACTCCAGTTGGGGCTTAACCAGAACTTTATAAAGGTTCAGCATAACTTTCCTTCTTCTGTATTCACTACCTCTATTTATGAAGCCCAAGGTCCCATATGCTTTACTAACGACTCTCTCAATATGTCCTGCCACCTTCAAGCATCTATGTACATGAACCGCATGTCCTTTCGGCCTTGCATACACTTTAGAACTGTGCCATTAAGTGTATATTGCCTCTCCCTGTTACTGATGATAAAATGCATCACCTCACACTTGTCTGTATTAAATTCCATTTGCCTCCTATCTGCCCATTCTGCTCGCCTATCTATTTCCCGTTGCAGTTGATTGGTATCAACCTCACTTTTTGCCCCGTCTCCAAGTTTGGTATCATCAGCAAATTTTGAAATGTTGCTCTATATTTCAATATTCAAATCATATATTCATATCAAAAAACAAAAACAGTGGTCCTAGCACTGACCCTTGGGGAACACCACGGTCTAGCTTCCTCCAATCTTCAAAACAATCATTTACTACGACTCACTACTTTCTGTCCTTAAGCCAGTTTTATTTTAATTTTGACAATGACCCTCTTACTCCATGAGCCTCAATTTAACAAGCCTTTTATGTGGAACCATATCAAATGCTTTGTTAAAATCCATATGAATAGCATCCATGGCAGACCCTTCATCAACCTTCTTTGTTACGTCATCAAAAATGTAATTAGGGTAGTCAAATACGATCTGCCTTTACTGGAGTGTGTACGAAATGTGTTTCTAGAGCAGTACGTTGAAGGAACAATTCTAGATCGGGCGATTATAGATTTACTATTATGCAATGTGAAAAGGCTAATGAATAACTTTGCTGTCAAGGAGCCTTTGAGAATTAATGACCATAATCCGGCAGAATCTCACATTAAGTTTGAATGTGATAATTTTGAAACTAGGGTCTTCAATCTGAACAAGGGAAGCTATGAAAGTATGAGGGACACGTTGGCTGTTGTGGATTGGGAAAATACACTAAACAGATTTGACAGTAGACAGGCAATGGCTTGTAGTTAAAATACTACATGGTCGACAACAGACAGATATTCCTCTGAAGCACAAGCAACCAATGGGAAAGTTGAATCAACTGTGGCTAACAAAAGAATTAAAAGATTGCATTAAATCAAATGAAGTGGTTTATTAGGATGCCAGATAAATCCCCTGGACCAGATGAGCTACATCCCAGAGTGTTGAAGGAGGTGGCTATAGAGAAGGTGGATGCTAAGGTGGGTATCTTTCAAAATTCTACAGATTATGGAAGGGTTCCTGAGACTGGAAAGTAGCAAATGTAACCCTACTATTTAAGAAGCGTGGGAGAGGGAAAATTGAGATCTACAGACCTGTTAGTTTGACATCACAGTGTCTTAGATTCACAGAATTGTACAGCACAGAAATAGGCCTTTTGGACCATTGTGTCCGTGTGGCCATCAGGCACCTAACTAATCTAATCCCATTTCCAGCACTTGTCCAGTAGCCTTGTCACCTATGGCGTTTCAAGTGCTACTATAAACACTTCTTAAATGTTGTGAGTGTTCCTGTCTCTATCACCTCTTCAGGCAGTGCGTTCCAGATTCCAACTGCCTTCTGAGTGAAAAAGTTGTTCCTCAAATCCCCTCTAAACCTCCTACCCCTTCCCTTAAATTTATGTCCCCTGGTTATTGACCCTTCTGCTAAGGGATGAAAAGGTTCTTCCTATCCAACCTATCAATGCCCCTCATAATTTTGTAGACTTCAAGCATCTACCTCCCACCCCCACCCCCCCACCCCCCGCCCCCACAGCCTTCTCTGCTCTAAGGAAAACAACCCTAGCCTATCCAGTCTCTCTTCGTAGCTGACATTCTCCAGCCCAGGCAATATCCTGGTGTATATTCTCTCCACTCTCTCCAGCGCAATGACATCCTTCCTGTAGTGTGGTGACCAGAACTGGACACAGTACTCCAGCTGTGGTCTAAGTAGGGTTTTATACAGCTTCATCATAACCTACCTGCTCTTACATTCTATGCCTCAGCTACTGAAGGCAAGTATCCCATATGCCTTCCTAACCACCTTACTTACCTGTGCTGCTGCCTTCAGTGATCTATGGACAAGTACACCAAGGTCCCTCTGACTCTCTGTACCTCCTAGGTTCCTACCATCCGTTGTATATTCCCTTGACATGTTAGTCCTCCAAAAATGCATCACCTCACTGCTCTGTCCGTCAGTCGTAGGGGAAAAAATTGAATCTACTGTAAAGGGTGTGATAACTGGACACTTAGAAAATAATTGTTAACATTGACAGAGTCAACATGGATTTATGAAAGGGACATCATGTGTGACAAACCTTTTGAAGTTTTCGAGGATTTACTTTGAGCATAGATAATGGAGCCAGTTTAAAGCGACTCGAGCGAAGACTTTCCCCACTCTGCTGAGCAGCGAGATTCTCCGGTAGTTGTTGCAGTCACCGCGGTTTTATGGAGGGTGATGATGTTGGCATCACACATGTCCTGAGGTACTACTTCCTCATCCCAGCACAGGCAAAGCATTTCATAAAGTGCTGAGAGTATAGCAGACTTGGCACTCTTGATTATTTCAGGGTCAATGCCGTCCTTCCCAGGGGCTTTTCCGCTGGCTAGAGAATTAATGGCATCACTGAGTTCGATTTTGTTGGCTGTACGTCCAGCTCATCCATGACTGGCAGAGGCTGGGCTGCATTGAGGGCGATCTCAGTGACAACATTCTCCCTGGCCATGTGAGCCGCATCGAAGATGGCAAGTTCCCCAAGGACACATTGTACAGTGAGCTCGCCACTGGTATCAGACCCACTGGCCGTCCATGTCTCCGCTTTAAAGACTTGAAGTCCTGTGACATTGATCACAACTCATGGGAGTCAGTTGCCAGTGATCGCAAGAGCTGGTGGGCAGCCATAAAGGCGGGGCTAAAGTGTGGCGAGTCGAAGAGACTTGGCAGTGGGCAGGAAAAAAGACAGAAGCGCAAGGAGAGAGCCAACTGTGTAACAGCCCCGACAACCAATTCTAACTGCAGCGACTGTGGAAGAGCCTGTCACTCTAATATTGGCCTTTACAGCCACTCCAGGCGCTGCTTCACAAACCACTGACCACCTCCAGGCGCTAACCCATTGTCTCTCGAGACAAAGAGGCCAAAAAAGAAGATAATGGAGAACCAGAGGATGTAGGTTATTTGGATTTCCAGAAGGTTTTTGATAAGGTCACACACAAGAGGTTAGTAAATAAAACTCGAGAACATGGGATTGGGGGGTAATATACTGGTATGGATTGACAATTGGTTAACAGACAGAAAAGAGAGAGTTGGAATAAAGCCGTCATTCTCAGGATGGCAGGGTCTTACTCGTGGGGTACCACAAGGATCTGCACTCGGACCACAGCTGTTCACAAACTATATTGGACGTGGGGCCTAAATGTAATATTTACAAATTTGCCGATGACACAAAACTAGCTGGGACTGTAAGTTGTCAGGAGGATGCAAGGAAGCTTCAAGCAGATTTGGACAGGCTAAGTGAATGGGCAAGAACATGGTTGATGGAATATAATGTGAATAAGTGTCAAATGATCCACTCTGGTAAAAAAAAACAGAAAGACAGAATATTTGTCAAATCGTAAGACGTTGGGAAGTTCATGAGTAACTAAAAGCTAGTATGCAGGTGCAACAATTAATGAAGAAGGAAAATGGTATGTTGGCCTCCATCACAAGGGGATTTGAATACAGGCATAAAGATGTATTGATTCAATTGTATACAGACTTGGTGAGACCGCACTTGGAGTTTTGTTTACAGTTCGGTGTCCCTATCAAAAGAAGGGAATGCTTACAGTAGAGGGAGTGCAATGCAGGTTCAGCAGACAATTCCCTGGGATAGCGGTATTGTCGTATGAGGAGAGGTTGAGAAAAGTTGGCCTGAACTCTCTTGAGTTTCAAGGAATGAGAGTTGATCTCATACAAAGTTCTTATAGTGCGTTTCCCCTGGCTGGTGAGTCTAGAACCAGTGGACATAATCTCAGAATACGGGATAGGCAATTTCAGACTGAGATTGAGAAGAATTTCTTCACTCAGAGGGTGTTAAATCTTTGGAATTCACTACGACAGAGGGTGTGGGAGATCAACACTGAGCATGTTCAAGACTGAAATCAATGGATTTCGGGAGACAAATGACATCAAGGGATACGGGGATAGAGCAGGAAAGTGGCGTTGAGGTACATGATCAACCATGACCTAACTCAATGACAGAGCTGGCTCGGTGGGCTGAATGGTCTACTACTGATCCTATGTTCCTACAAATACGTGCTTTGTATCCTTCATTAACTGAAAACTCTCCGAGTTTCTGTCCATTTCTTCTTTAATTCTTGTTTGTAAAACATTACCCACCACTGATGTGAAACAAACTGGTCTGTAGTTACTAGGACTGTGCTCACAGCCTTATTACAGCAAATTCAAGGTAATTGGCAAGGAACCAGAGGCAAAATGAGTAGAATTTTCTTTCACAGCCAAATCTAGAGCCCCCGATTATCTAGAAACATACAGAGTAAGATAAATCAGAAGAAAAAAGCTTATGACATTCACAAACAAATAATACTTTAGATAGCCAAGAGGTGTAAAGAAAGTGTAGGGGTGAAGTAAAAAAGGAAATTAGAAAAGCAAAGAGAGGACATGAAAAAAATATTGACACGTTAAATCAAGGAAAACCCAAAGATGTTTTTTCAGTACATTAAGAACAAGAAGATAACTAAGGAAAGGGGAGGGCATGTCAGAGATGTACAAAGTAATTTATGCGTGGATGCAGAAGATGTGGGTAGGGTCCTTAATGAGTTTTATGTCTCTGTCTTCACAAAGGAGAGGGATAATGCAGACATTGTAGTTAGAGAGGAGGTGAAATATTAGATATGATAAGCATAATGAGAGAGGCAGTACGAGAGGGTCTGACATCATTGAGAGTGAATAAATCACCAGGGCTGGAAGGATTGTATCCCAGCTGTTAAAAGGAGCCAGGGAGGAAATAACACGCTCGTTGGATAATCTTCAAATCCTCACTAGATACAGGAGAGGTACCAGAGGATTGGAGGTCTGTAAACGTTGTACCGTTATTTAAAAAGGGTGCCAGGGATAGGCCAAATAATTAAAAGCTTGTCAGTCTGACCTCGCTGGTGGGTATATTATTAGAATCAATTCTGTGGGATAGAATAAACAGTCACTTAGAAAGGCACAGATTAATCAGAGACAGTCAGCATGGATTTGTTAAGGGGAGATCTTGTCTTACTAACTTAATTGAGTTTTCTGAGGAAGTAAGGAGGATTGATGAGGGTAATGCAATGGAGGTGGTCTACATGGATTTTAGTAAGGCATTTTACAAGGTCCCAGATGGCAGACTGGTCAGTAAAAGCAATGTCCATGGGCTACAGGGCAATGTGGCAGTTTGAATCCAAAATTGGCTCAGTGACAGGTTACAAAGGGTAATAGTCAACACATGTTTTTGTGAGTGAAAAGTTGTTTCCAGTGGCGTTTCACAGGGCTCAGTGCAGGCTCCCTTCCTGTTTGCGGTCTATATTAATGATTTGGACTTAAATGTGGGAGACAGGATTTCGAAATTTGCTGGTGACACACAAATTGGCCGTGGAGTTGATAGTGAAGAGGTTAGCCTGAGACTCCAGAAAGATATTAATGTTTGGTTGAGTGGATGGAAAAGTGGCAAATGGGATTCAATCCAGAGATGTGTGAGGTAATGTATTTGGAGAGAGAAAACAAAGTGAGGGAGCAGACAAAAACATGGTGATAGTGAGAGGGATAGAAGAGGTGAAACAAAGGATAATTGTTGGTGGGTGTTTTAGCGATTTGAGGACTGTTTCCAGTTGCATTCCACAGGGCTCAGTCCTGGGTCCCCTGTTTTTTGCAATACATATTAACGATTTGGATGTAAATGCAGGTGACATGATAAAGACGTTTGCAGACGACACCAGGATTGGCCACGTGGTAGATAGCGAGGTGGATATCTGTAGGCTGCAGGAAGATATTGATAGTCTAGTCAGACGGGCAGAAAAGTGGCAAATCGAATTCAAACCCAGAGAAATGTGAGGTGATTCATTTGGGGAGGTCAAACAAGGCAAAGGAATACACGATTAATGGGAAAATACTGAGAAGTGTAGAGGAAGCGAGCGACCATGGAGTCAATGTCCGCAGATCCCGAAAGGAAGTTGGACAGGTCGTTAAGGTGGTTAAGAAGACATATGGAATCTTTTCCTTTATTAGCCGAGATATAGAGTACAAGAGCAGGGAGGTTATGCTGGAACTGAATAAAGCATTGGTTTTGCCTCAACTTGAGTACTGTGTGCAGTTCTGCTCACCTCATTACACAAAGGATGTAATTGCACTAGAGAGGGTACAGAGGAGATTTACGAGGATGTTGCCAGGACTGGAAAAATGCAGCTATGAGGCTAGATTGGAAAGGTTGTGGTTGTTCTCCTTGGAACAGAGAAGGCTGAGGGGAGATCTGATTGAAATTTACAAGATTGTGAGGGGCCTGGATAGAGGGGAGGTGAAAGGTCTATTCACCTCAGCAGAGAGATCAGTGAGGAGGGAGCATAGACTTTATGTGATTGGTAGAAATAACAAAGGGGAAATGAGAGAAGACCTTTTTACCCAGTGCGTGCTGTAGGTCTTGGAACACACTGCCTGAAAGGGTAGCAGAGGCAGAAACCCTCAAACCATTCAAAGGTAGTCTGGATATGCACCTCAGGTACAATAATCTGCAGGGATACGGAACAAATGCTGCAAAGTGGGATTAGATTGA
This sequence comes from Heterodontus francisci, assembly GCF_036365525.1. Taxonomy (NCBI): domain Eukaryota; kingdom Metazoa; phylum Chordata; class Chondrichthyes; order Heterodontiformes; family Heterodontidae; genus Heterodontus; species Heterodontus francisci. The sequence goes on from NW_027141086.1 coordinate 269,947, forward strand.
ACTGTTCGATTTTTCAGCGAGCACAAGCAGAGGGGCTGAATGGCCTCCTTCTTGCCGTAGGTTTTCTATGATTCTATTACCCATCAGCCAGCCCAGGCTGCTGCTGCCCATGTCGAGGTGTTGCAGTCTGAATCCGAGTCTTCAAACCCCAGAGCTGCTCGAGGACGTCCTGCAAGGTCATCTGCAGTCTCCACAGTGAAAGTCAGCAACTTTCCACCAGCCATGCTGCAGTCACTGGGGAAACACTGTGTAGGAGCACTAGGCAGGTTGAGGGCATCCACAAGTCAGGGACTAAGGAAATAAACAAGGGTGAATAGTTCAGTATTGTTTGTACAATTGTATGTGTTGTTGGATAAGTTTGTTAATGAAAATGTTTTGGTGGGTTTTTTTTTACAGGATGGTGACCAAGGGGACACTGTGATGGGGCGTCTCAGATGAATGTAATGGTGGAGAATGGGCATCCATGTTGGGAAAGGGAGGTTGTCCGATGGGAACCGTAATTATAGCTGCGATTCCCTGACAGCCTATCCGGGTCGAGGGCATCCACGAAATATCCTCTCTGCCTCCTCCTCGTGAGGTGGCCTCCGGATTCCTGCTGCCAATGCCTGTGTCCTCATGATGGTGATGATATGAAGGGTGCAGCAGAACACCATGAACTTGGACACCTGCTCCAGTGTGTAGTGGAGGGCTCCCCCCGAGCGGTTTAGACATCACAAGCATTGTTTCATTGCACTGATGGTCTGTTCCACCATGTTCCTGGTGACTCCATTGCTCACGTGATATTCGAGTGATTTTCATGTGGATGATTTGTAGTTGGGGTGTGGGAGGAGGAGAGTGTGTGGTGTTTAGAGGTAATGAGCCATGGATGGAGGAGGTAGCCTTCTCCTCTCAGGAGCCATGAAGATCCGATGACAGTGGCAATGGCCGACTGTTTCAGATTGAAGGTATGGTGGCTGCTGCCTGAAAAGAAGGCATTCATCAACATGATATACTGGGCATGGTCACACACTAACTGTACATTAATAAGAATAAAATATTCTTTAACAAAGGAGCAGCAGTGGGCCATTCGCCCCCCAGGAGAGCTGCACTATTTAATAAGATCATGCCTGGTCCGATGGGATTCTTAACTATATTTTCCTGCCTGCTCTGAGTAGCCACAGACTCTCTTGTCAATCAATGGAGTTTTCTTCAGTTCCTGTACCTCTCCCCATTGATATGGGGACCCCGCTGAATCACCTGCGCCATCAGGAATCCCACCATCCCGACAAAGCCAGGGGATTTCTCATCCTGGTTCTCCCTGCTGAGGGATAAAGTTATGTACTCACCTCACTCGACATAGGTGACCTCCGTCACCCAGCATCAATGGAAAACATAGAGAGAGATAATGGATACATTACCCGCTTGTGCCTGGAAAAATCCAGATACGTAGAAGTTCAATGAAACTGTGACTTTAACAGCCACTGAAGTCTCCGTCCTAACGCTGGTGTGGGGCTCCAGGTCATGTTACAGCAGGTGACACAGCTCTGTGACCACCTCCTTACTGAATCAAAGTCACCCCACACACTGCTCTTGGGTTAGGTGTAGGTAGGAAAGTGCTCTTGGGAAACCCGGGGTGAGTAGGGCAGAGCCCCCTACTCCTCCCTCTTTACAGAGTTTCCCCTCTCTTCAGCCTCTGTTCCATCTGCTGGTCATGTTACAGAGCCAGAGACGCTGTAACTACAGTCCCCATACCTCGTCCAGATTTGGGTCACCAAATCCTCTGTTCTCCCTGAGTCTCTGCAGCAGCTCACAACACAACCTCCAGAAAACGATCCACAGAACCTCCACTAACTTTACAATAGCAGAAGTAAGTCAAAATCCCCTCACCTGTAAGTTGGATGCCTGGACCTTTTAAATAACACTAGAGGGGGTTCCTCGTGCTGCTGAATATATGTTCAGCTGGTAGTGACTAACACAGGCGGTCAGTGGACATGCACAGACCAAGTTTCATAGGCGTGAATCAAAGCTGCCCAACGCCCTGTCCAGCATGGAGCAAACCACGGGGCATGGCAGAAGTGGCTAGCGGTGCATCTCACATCATTTTATTGTTTCTGGGTTTGTTGCACCGACATCTCTACAGAGCCCTAACGACAGCCAGGGAGCAATACAGAGGGGAAATATTTCACTTTAAATAGAGAATTGAATAAATGCTTAAAGGTGAATACGTTGTAGGACTATGTGAAATAAGGAGGTGAATGGGACTAATTGGCGGGGTGAGGCCATAGAGGGATTCAAACACAAGAATGAGAATATAAAAATTAAGGTGCTGCCAGAGCGGGAGCCAATGTAGATCAGTGAGCACAGGGGTGATGGGTGATCGAGGTTTGGTGTGAGTTAGGATACAGGCCGCATATTTCTGGTTGGGATGTAGTTTATGAAGGTTTTTGACTGGGAGGGTGGACAGGGAAGCATTGGGAGTCAAATTTAACAAAGTTATGAATAAAGGTTTATGCAGCATGTGGGCTTAGACAGAGCTGGAACCAGGTGATATTAGGGAGCTGGGAGGTTAAAGGATTGGTCCTGGAGAGGATATGGTGTTGAAACTCAGCTCAGGGTTAAAAAGATAACCGAGGTTGTAAACAGCCTGGTTCACCCTCAGACACTGACCTTGCTGGCGGATGGAGTCAGTAGATAGGAAATGATGTTTGTGATGGGGTTCGAAGACACTGACTTTAGTCTACATGAAACTTAAATGAGAAGAACAGTATATCAGTGAAATGTGGTTTGTTGATATAATGAATCAAGGTTTACAGATCTCATAACTATACGTAGGGATCTACCAGGAAACCAACAGCAGCAAAGATGACAGAGTACATTGCAAGAGTATATTACAAGAACAGTATTGCTGTTAACAATGCCTTGTAGAGTTAGCAGCCAGATGCACAGACTTAACAGGAATAACAGTAGCAGCAAGTAAGCACTGTAAATGAGGAGAACAGTAATGTGTTCAACATTTGTTCAACAATTTGTTGAATTAATAACTGGATAGAGAAACTTACCAGGGACACCAACAACAGCGACAATTGGATAGTAAATGTGTTGAATAAAAAGAAGTGCATAATAGATCCGCCAATTTAACGATAGCCGATCATAGTTAATATAAAGATAATCAAGCTCCCAGGAAAAACTCCTTCTCATTGTTGTAACATTCCAATCTATTGTTCTCAGATTCTGACCCATTGTTATAACATTCCAATCTATTGTTCTCAGATTCTGATTTATCCTCTCCCTCTATCTGGAGCCGCTGATCCCTGTTAGTGCCAGGGGTGATGCTCCAGCCAACCCACTGAATATAACACATTGAAAGGAGTCTCTTATTCAGAAGAGGGAAACCCTCCAGTGATACAATTAGAGTCCATGGAGACTGACATTAATTACAGTCACTGAACAAACAGGTTCAGTTAACCCCTTTCAATCCAACATTTTCTGTACCGCAATAAACATTTATCCGGTCTGGACGGGATGTATGAGGGTTGCTGCGGGAAGAAATGTTGGAAGTAGCGGAGCCACTGGCCAGAATCATCCAATCCTCCTTGGATATCGGAGTGATGACAGAGGACTGGAGGTTTTCAAAATTCTACACCCTGTTCCAAACAGTAGAGATAGACTACACACTGGAACTACCGACCCATCAGTCTCACCTCACTGAAATGTTGGGGAAACATTTAGAGTCTCTAATCTGGGACAAGATAATTGTGGTTTGAATAGCATGAGTTTATAAATGACAAGAAGGTACACCAGATATGTTAGTGGCAAATCATGTCTGACAAACTTGATCAAATTCTTTGATGAAGTAATGGAGAGTGTTGCTGCGGATCGCACGGTTGCTACTTTGTATATGAACAATCAAAAGTCGTGGAATCAAATGCCATTTAATAGATTTGTTAGGAAGTCTGAACCTCATGGATTCAAGAGGCAGTGGATATGACATTGGCTAAGGGATAGAATACAGAGGGAAGTGGTGATCTATTGTTGCTCAGACAGTGGAGGGGATTATACAGTGATGGTCCCCAATGGTCAGTATTCAGGCCATTGCTCTTTTATAAAAACATACATAAACATATATCTGTGTACTGTGTTTGTGTGTGACATTTACTTATCTATAAAAGGCATAATTTCAATGTTCTCAGGTGACAGAAACTCGGAAATGTAAAAAAATAAGGATGATATCAGAGGGATTCAGGGAGAGAGATGACATGAGGTAATGAGGCAGATGAAATTTAGTGCAGACATGGGCGAAGGGAGGAAGAATGAGGTGAGGCAATGTAAATGAAATGGGGCAGTTTTAAATTGGGTGCATGAACAGATGTCTTTGAATGTAGCAGGACAAGTTGATAAAATTATTAAAAACACATCCAGGATATCGAGCTTTATAAATAGAGGCATAGTGTGCAAAAGTAAGGAAGTTAACTGAAACTTTGTAAACCACTGGTTAGGTCTCAGCTGAGGAATTGAGTGCAATTCTGAGCATTACTTATTAGAAAGGATGTCAGAATCTTGGAGAAGGTGCAGAGGAGATTTACTGGAATGGTCCAGGAATGAGGAAGTTCAAGTACATGTGGAGACGACAGAAACAGGAATTAGAGCAGATCAGGTAAAGGGGAAATTTAATAGAGCAGATCACAATTATGTGCAGTTTTGACAGAGTAAGATAAACTGTTTCCTTTGGGAAAAGGACCAATAACAATACTCAAAATACTTGGCAAAAGATGCTGAGGTGGCATAAGGAAAACATTTTTATGCAGTGAGTTGCTTTAGTCTGGAATACACGGCCTGAAGATGTGCTGGAAGCAGATTCAAGAGCAAGTTTCAAAAGGGAACTGGATAAATGCTGCAGAGGGGGATTTGCAGGACTTTGGGAAAAGAGGAGGAAAGAGGGGCAAAATAAAAAGCTCTTTCAAAGATGGCACAGGCACGATGGGCCAATGGACTGCTTCCATGCTTTGTGATTCTCCAATTCTATGGTAACAGAATCCATTGAGTCCTTATTTCGTGTGTACAATTGATGTCCAGCAGTTCTTGAGCCAGTGGCTCATTGTTACTTGTATCCTCACACAGATAACAGAAGAAAGGCAAACACAAGGTGCAGGTGAGGTGAATTGTGCTGACAATTTACTTATTGATTTATGACGTTTCTCTCTTTCATCACTTCAATCAGTCAGTTACAAACACATTGATTTTGTTCCTATTTTATTTCCTCTCCATTTGTTCCCAGGATATGGGTGATACTGACAAGGTCGGCATTACTTCCCCATCCCTGGTTACCATGAGAAAATGATGGGCCTTCATCCTGAATCACTGCAGTCCATGTGGTGAAGGTGTTCCCACAATACTGTTACAGAAAGGATTCCAGGCTATTAACCCAGTGATGATGAAGGGACGGTGATATCTATCCAAGTCTAGATGGTCTGTGCCTCGGAGGACGGGAATATGGTGGTGATGGTGTCAGAGTCTGAGCTGAATTCTACCCCCTCCCCTCTGTCTCGTGTCCCTTGACTGTAAACTGGAATTGTTCTCTTTAGAGCAGTAATGTTAAATGGGGATTGAATAGAGATATGCAAAATCTTGAACAGTATTTGGTGGAGTAAAGACAGAGAATTTGGTTTCACTGAAAGTACTGTCAGTAACCAGAGGACACATTTTAAGGTGATGAGCCAACAAAAATGAATTGATTTATTATAAACCGAAATTCACAGCCTGAAAGAGTGGTGAAGCAGATTCAATAATAAATTTAAAAAAGAGAATTGATTCAATAGTATCAGAGGAGATTTTCAGCAAAGTGGTAATTGTGTAGAGGAGAGGGACAAATGGGATTGCTCCTTCAAACAGCATGCACAGACACGATGGGCCAAATAGCCTCCTCAGTGCTGTATGATTCTTTGAGTCTTGTGGAAACAGAAACCATTGAAACCTTACCTGATATGTACAACAGACGGTCAACAATTTTAAGCAGAGGCTGATCATTACTTGTACTTTGATATGGTTCAGGAAAACATCATGTTGGATTAACACAGATGAGGGAGAGAATTAGTCCTTTCCTGCTCTGTTTGTTTGGTCAGTACCACACTGTGTGGAAGAAACACTGATCAGGGATAGACGGACAGCAATTTAAAGCAGAGGCTGATCGTTACTTGCACTTGGAACACACCTTGTTGGATTAACACAGGCGAGGGAGAGAGATGGAAATCTCCTGCTCTGTGTGTGGGGGTCATTAACACAACTTGTTGGATTGGCACAGGCCAGGGAGAGAAATAGAAATTTCTTGCTCTGTGTGTGTATATGGGGGTCAGTACCACACTATGTGGGAATGACAGAGATCAGGGATAGAATGGTCCTTTCCTGCTCTCTGTGTGTCTGTGAAGTCATTACCACTCCGGGTGGGAGTGACACATATCAGGGAAAGAATTGGTCCTTTCCTGCTCTCTGTGTGGGTCAGCAACACACCGGGTGGGATTGACACAGGCCGGGGATAGAATTGGGACTTTCCTGTTCTCTGTGCCTGGGTCAGTACCACTTCGGGTGTGATTAACAAAAGCTGGGGAAAGAATTGGGTCTTTCCTGCTCTATGTGTGGGTCAGAACCACACCAGGTGCGATTAACACAGGCCGGGGATAGAACTGTGCCTTTCCTGATCTCTGTGTGGGTCAGTATCACACCGGATGAGATTAAAACAGGCTGGGAGAGAATTGGGTCCATCCTGCTCTCTGTGTGGGTGAGTACCACACTGGGAAGGATTAACACAGGCCGGGGATAGAATTGGGTTTTTCCTGCTCTCTGTGTGGGTCACTACCACTCCGGGTGAGATTAACACAGGCCGGGTATAGAATTGGGTGTTTCCTGCTCTCTGTGTGGGTCAGTACCATACCGGGTGGGATTAACACAGGTAGGGATAGAATTGGGTCTTTCCTGTTCTCTGTGTTTGTCAGTACCACACCGGGGGGAGGGGGGGACGATTAACACAGGCCGGGATAGAATTGGGTCTTTTCTGCTCTCTGTGTGGTTCAGTATCACACCGGGTAGGATTAAAACAGGCTGGGGATAGAATTGGGTCCATCCTGTTCTCTGTGTGGGTCAGTGCCACACCGGGTGGAATTAAAAAAGGCTTTGATAGAATTGGGTCTTTCCTGATTTCTGTGTGGGTCAGTACCACACCGGGTGTGATTAAAACAGGCCGTGGATAGAATTGGGTCTTCCTGCGCTCTGTGTGTGTCAGTACCACACCGGGTGGGATTAACACAAGCCGGGATAGAATTGGGTCTTTCCTGCTCACTGTGTGGTTCAGTCCCACAATGGGAGGGATTAACACAGGTTGGGGAAAGAATTGAATCTTTCCTGCTCTCTGTGTGGGTCAGTGCCACACCGGGTGGCATTAACACAGGCTGGGGAAAGAATTGAATCTTTCCTGCTCTCTGTGTGGGTCAGTACCACACCGGGTGGGATTAACACAGGCCGGGATTGAATTGGGTCTTTCCCGCTCTCTGTGTGGGTCAGTACCAAACAGGGTGGGATTTACGCAGTCTGGGATAGAATTGGGTATTCCCTGCTCTCTGTGTGGGTCACTTCCACACCGGGTGGGATTAACACAAGCTGGGGACACAATTGGGTCTTTGCTGCTCTCTGTGTCGGTCAGTACGATACTGGGTGGGATTAACATAGGCCGTGGATAGAATTGGGTCTTTCCTGCTCTCTATGTGGGTCATTTCCACACCGGGTGGAATTAACACAGGCCGGGGATAGAATTGGGTCTTTCCTGCTCTCTGTGTGGGTCAATACTTAACCGGGTGGGATTAACACATTCCTGGGATAGAATTGGTTCTTTCCTGCTCTCGGTGTGGGTCAGTAGCAAACCGGGTGGGATTAACACAGGCCGGGGATAGAATTGAGTCTTTGCTGCTCTCTGTGTGGGTCAGTAGCAAACCGGGTGGGATTAACACAGGCCGGGGATAGAATTGCGTCTTTCCTGCTCTCTGTGTGGGTCTGTACCAAACCGGCCGGCATTAACACAATCCAAGGACAGAATTGGGTCTATCCTGCTGTCTGTGTGGGTCAGTACCACACCTGGAGGGATTAACACAGGGCAGGGATAGAATTGGGTCTTTCCTGCTCTCTCTGTGGTACAGCACCACACCGGGTGGGAATAACACAGGCGAGGGATAGAATTGAATCTTTCCTGATTTCTGTGTGGTTCAGTACCACACCGGGTGGAATTAACACAGACCGGGGATAGAATTGGGTCCATCCTGTTCTCTGTGTGGGTCAGTGCCACACCGGGTGGGATTAACACAGGCTGGGGATAGAATTGGGTCCATCCTGTTCTCTGTGTGGGTCAGTAGCACGCCGGGTTGGAATAACACAGGCCGGGGATAGAATTGGGTCTTTCCTGCTCTCTGTGAGGGTCAGTACCACACCGGGTGGAATTAACACAGACTGGGGATAGAATTGGGTCTTTCCTGCTCTCTGTGTGGGTCAGTACCACACCGGGTGGAATTAACACAGACTGGGGATAGAATTGGGTCTTTCCTGCTCTCTGTGTGGGTCAGTACCACACCGGGTGGGATTAACGCAGGCCGGGAACAGAATTGGGTCTTTTCTGCTCTATGTGTGGGTGAGTACCACACCGGCTGGGATTAACACAGGCTGGGGATAAAATTGAGTCTTTGCTGCTATCTGTGTGGGTCAGTACCACACCTGGAGGGATTAACACAGGCCGGGGATAGAATTGGGTCTTTCCTGATTTCTGTGTGGGTCAGTACCACACCGGGTAGGATTAATACAGACCGGGGATAGAATTGGGTCTTTCCTGCTCTCTGTGTGGGTCAGTAGCACGCCGGGTGGGAATAACACCGGCCGGGGATAGAATTGGGTCTTTCCTGATTTCTGTGTGGTTTAGTACCACACCGGGTAGGATTAATACAGACCGGGGATAGAATTGGGTCTTTCCTGCTCTCTGTGTGGGTCAGTAGCACGCCGGGTGGGAATAACACCGGCCGGGGATAGAATTGGGTCTTTCCTGATTTCTGTGTGGTTTAGTACCACACCGGGTGGGATTAATACAGACCGGGGATAGAATTGGGTCTTTCCTGATTTCTGTGTGGTTTAGTACCACACCGGGTAGGATTAATACAGACCGGGGATAGAATTGGGTCTTTCCTGCTCTCTGTGTGGGTCAGTAGCACACCGGGTGGGATTAACAACGGCTGGGGATAGAATTGAATCTTTCCTGTTCTCTGTGTGGGTCAGTACCACACTGGGTGGGATTAACAAAGACCGGGGATAGAATTGAATCTTTCCTGTTCTCTGTGTGGGTCAGTACCACACCGGGTGGGATTAACAACGGCCGGGTATAGAATTGGGCCCATTCTGCTCTCTGTGTGGGTCAGTACCACACCGGCGGGGATGAACACAGACTGGGGATAGAATTGAATCTTTCCTGATTTCTGTGTGGGTCAGCACCACACCAAGTGGGATTAACACTGACTGGGGATAGAATTGAATCATTCCTGATTTGTGAGTGGGTCAGTACCACAGCAGTTGGGAATAACACAGGCCGGGGATAGAATTGGGTCTTTCCTGCTCTCTGTGTGGGTCAAAACAACACCGGGTGGGATTAATACAGAACGTGGATGGAACGTGGATAGAATTGGGTCTTTCCTGCTCTCTGTGTGGTACAGTACCACACTGGGTGGGATTAACATAGACCGGGGATAGAATTGAATCTTTCCTGATTTTTGTGTGGGTCAGTACCCCACCGGGTGGGATTAACACAGGCTGGGAGAGAATTGGGGCCATCCAGGTCTCTGTGTGGGTCAGTACCACACCGGGTGGGATTATCAGTTGCTGGGGATAGAAATGAGTCTTTCCTGCTCTGTGTGTGGGTCAGTAGCACACCAAGTGGGATTAACACAGTCCGGGGATAAAACTGGGTCTTTCCTGATTTCTGTGTGTGTCAGTACCAGACCGGGTGAGATTAACACAGACCGGGGATAGAATTGGGTCTTTCCTGCTCTCTGTATGGGTCATTACCACACCAGGTGGGATTAACACAGGCCGGGGATAAAACTGGGTATTTCCTGCTCTCTGTGTGGGTCAGTACCAGACCGGGTGAGATTAACACAGGCTGGGGATAGTTTTGGGTCGTTCCTGATCTCTGTGCCTTGGTCAGGACCACAGCGGGTGGGATTAACACAGGCCGGGGATGGAATTGGGACTTTCCTGCTCTCTGTGTGGGTCAGTACCACACTGGGTGGGATTAGCACAGGCTGGGATAGAATGGGGTCTTTCCTGCTCTCTGTGTGTGTCAGTACCACACCGGGTGAGATTAAAACAGGCTGGGGATGGAATTGGGTCCATCCTGCTCTCAGTGTGGGTCAGTGCCAAACCGGGTGGAATTAACACAGGCTGGGGTTAGATTTGGGCCTTTTCTGCTCTCTGTGTGGTTCAGTACCACATCGGGAGGGATTAACACAGGCTGGGGAAAGAATTGAATCGTTTCTGCTCTCTGTGTGGGTCAGTACCACACCGGGTGGGATTAACACAGGGTGGGATAGAATTGGGTCTTCCCACTCTCTGTTTTTGGTCAGTACCACACCGGGTGGGATTAACACAGACCGGGATAGAATTGGGTCTATCCTGCTCTCTGTGTGGGTCAGTACCACACTGGGTGGGAATAACATAGGCCGAGGATAGAATTGAATCTTTCCTGCTCTCTGTCTGGGTCATGTCCACACCGGGTGGGATTAACACAGGCCGGGGATAGAATTGGGTCTTTCCTGCTCTCTGTGTTGGTCAGTACCAAACCGGGTGGGATTAACACAGGTAGGGATAGAATTGGGTCTTTCCTGCTCTCTGTGTGGGTCAGTACCAAACCGGGTGGGATTAACACAGACCGGGGATAGAATTGGGTCTTTCCTGCTCTCTGTCTGGGTCATGTCCACACCGGGTGGCATTAACACAGGCCGGGGATAGAATTGAGTCTTTCCTGATTTTATGCGGGTCAGTACCACACCGGGTGGGAATAACACAGGCGGGGGATTGAATTGGGTCTTTCCTGCGCTCTGTGTAAGTCAGTACCACACCGGCTGGTATTAACACAGGCGGGGGATAGAATTGGTTCTTTCCTGCTCTCTGTGTGGGTCAGTACCACACCGGGTGGGATTAACACAGGCCGGGGATAGAATTGGGTCTTTCCTGCTCTCTGTGTGGGTTAGTACCACACCGGGTGGGATTAACACAGGCCCGGGATAGAATTGGGTCTTTCCTGCTCTCTGTGTGTGTCAGTACCACACCGGGTGGGATTAACATAGGCCCGGGATAGAATTGGATCTTTCCTGCTCTCTTTGTGGGTCAGCACCACACCGGGTGGGAATAATGCAGGCGGGGGATAGAATTGGGTATTTCCTGCTCTCTGTGTGGGTCAGTCCCACACTGGGTGGGATTAACACAGGCCCGGTATAGAATTGGGTCTTTCCTGCTCTCTTTGTGGGTCAGCACCACACCGGGTGGGAATAATACAGGCGGGGGATAGAATTGTGTCTTTCCTGCTCTCTGTGTGGGTCAGTACCACACCAGGTGGGTTGAACAGAGGCGGGGGATAGAATTGGTTCTTTCCTGCTCTCTGTGTGGGTCAGTACCACACCGGGTGGGATTAACACTGGCCGGGGATAGAATTGGGTCTTTCCTGCTCTCTGTGTGTGTCAGTACCACACTGGGTGGGATTAACACAGGCCGGGGATAGAATTGGGTCTTTCCTGCTCTCTGTGTGGGTCAGTACCACACCAGGTGGGTTGAACAGAGGCGGGGGATAGAATTGGGACTTTCCTGCTCTCTGTGTGGGTCAGTACCACACCGGGTGAGAATAACACAGGCGGGGGATAGAATTGGGTCTTTCCTGCTCTCTGTGTGGGTCAGTACCACACCGGGTGGCATTAACACAGGCCGGGGATAGAATTCCGTCTTTCCTGCTCTCTGTGTGGGTCAGTACCACACTGGGTGGGATTAACACAGGCCAGTGATAGAATTGGGTCTTTCCTGCTCTCTGTGTGTGTCACTACCACACCGGGTGGTATTAACACAGGCCGGCGAGAGAATTGGGTCTTTCCTGCTCTCTGTGTGTGTCAGTACCACACTGGGTGGGATTAACACAGGCCAGTGATAGAATTGGGTCTTTCCTGCTCTCTGTGTGTGTCAGTACCACACCGGGTGGGATTAACACAGGCCGGGGATAGAATTGGGTCTTTCCTGCTCTCTGTGTGTGTCACTACCACACCGGGTGGGATTAACACAGGTCAGGGATAGAATTGGGTCTTTCCTGCTCTCTGTGTGGTTCAGTGCCACACCCGGTAGGATTAACACAGGCTGCGGATAGAATTGGGTCTTTTCTGCTCTCTGTGTGGGTCAGTACCACACCGGGTGGGATTAACACAGGCCGGGGATAGAATTGGGTCTTTCCTGCTCTCTGTGTGTGTCTGTCCCACACTGGGTGGGATTAACACAGGCCAGGGATAGAATTGTGTCTTTCCTGCTCTACGTGTGTGTCACTACCACACCGGGTGGGATTAACACAGGTCGGGGATAGAATTGGGTCTTTCCTGCTCTCTGTGTGGGTCAGTACCACACCGGGTGGGATTAACTCAGGTCGGGGATAGAATTGGGTCTTTCCTGCTCTCTGTGTGGGTCAGTACCACACCGGGTGGAATTAACACAGACCGGGGAGAGAATTGGGTCTTTCCTGCTCTCTGTTTGTATCAGTACCACACCGGGTGGGATTAACACAGGCTGGGGATAGAATTGGGTCTTTCCTGCTCTCTGTGTGGGCCAGTACCACACCGGGTGGGATTAACACAGACCGGGGATAGAAGCGAGTCTTTTCTGCTCTATTTGAAGCTCAGTACCACACTGCGTGAAAGCCGCCGACTCAGCACATTCTGAGGATGGAGCCTGGTCTGTCCCAATGAGGACAGAGAGTGACTGGTGAAATGGCCAGTCACCCGGCAGATTGAACTTTACACATTGAACTGTGAAGTGATACATACCGGTAGGAAATATGAGGAAAGGCAAACTAATGTGGGTGGTGGAATGGACAGACCTCGGGCTGTACTAATTTCTGAGGCAGCAGGACACTGTGAAGGCTGCTACAAAATAACAACATATAGTGTCCTTGGCTTTATAAACACAGCACAGAGTAATAAAACTCAGGAGGAAATGCTGATTTTTATACATCATTGGTTAGGTCCCAGCTGGAGAATTGTGTCCAATTCTGATCGCCACACTTTGGTAAGGATGACAAGGACTTAGTGAAGATACAGAGGTGATTTACTAGATTGGTACCAGGGATCTGGGAATTCAGTTACATGGAGAGATCGGAAAAGCTGGGATTTTTCTCTTTAGAACAGTGAAGGGTAAGAGGGGATTTAATATAGAATTCAAAATCATGAAGGGTTTTGATCGGGTAATTAGTGTGAAAATGTTTCCAGTGTCAGAAAGTTCAGTATTAAGAAGACACAGATTGAAGGTAATTGACAAAGAACCAGAGGTGAAATGAGGAGAATTTTCTTGCACAGCGAGTTGTTGGGATCTGGAACTCACTGCCTGAAAACATGATGGAAGCAGATTCAATAGTAATATGGTGGAGAAGGCAGATGGAATCCTTTCCTTTATTAGCTGAGGTATAGAATAAAAGAGCAGGGAAATTATGCTGGAACTGCATAACTCATTGGCTAGGCCACAACTTGAGTACTGAGTGCAATTCTGGTCACCTCATTACAGAAAGGATCTAATTGCACTAGAGAGGATACAGAGGAGATTGATGAGGATGTTGCTAGGACTAGAGAAAATGCAGCTGTGAGGAACGATTGGATAGGCTGGGGTTGTTCAATTTGGAATAGAGAAGGCTGAGAGGAGATCGGACTGAAATGTACAAGATTTTGAGGGGCCTGGACAGAGTGGAGGTGAAGGGTCTATTCACCTTGGCAGAAAAGTCAGTGACACGGGGGGGCGGGTGGTGGGGGGGGGGATTTAAAGTGATTGGTCGAAAGATCAGAGGGGAGATGAGGAAAACCTTTTCATACAGAGTGTGTTGGGGTCTGGAACTCACTGCCTGAAAGTGTAGTTGAGGCAGAGACCCTCAACCCATTCAACAGGAGCCTGGATATACACCTCCAGTGCCGTAATCTGCAGAGCTGTGGATCAAATGCTGAAATGTGAGATTAGAATAGGGGGATCGTTTTTCAGTCAGCACAGATACGATGGGCCAAGTGGCCTTTTTCCTTACCTTAAACGTTCCATAATTCTATGATTCTATCTTTCAAAAGGGAATTTAATAATTAGTTGTAAAGGGAAAAAGCAGGAGTCTGGGGAAAGAGGAGGGGAGTGGATCTAATAAGATAGCGCTTTCAAAGAGACAGCACTGACACAGTGGGCTGAATGGCTTCCTTCTGCGCAGCATAAATCTATGATTCTATGAGCAACAGTGCGAGATAGAGGAGCGGAAGAGAGGGAGAGAGAGAGAGAGAGAGAGAGAGAGAGAAAGAGACTGAGAAGTAATTGGAGGAAGATAAAAAGATATATGTGCTGCTTTTTGGGCGTAAGGACTGTGATTCATGATGTGCCCGTGCCCGTTCCTGTTGAGGCAGGTGACACAGAAACTTCCTGCTGCCTCCTCATTTCCATCAATTCCAGTGCCGCCCTGGGTGTCCAGCGCTGCTCTCTGTCTGCACGCGTAACTGTGTGTGAGGCCGGCTCGTGTTTCAGCCAGGATTCAGCTCTTAAAGGTAGTCTGTCCCTCTTAAAGGGAAACTGCAATGGATCACAGGAGGCCGCTGCTGCTGACTGTGAATGCAATTGGAGACAAGGTAAATGGAATACTAGGACAGAGAGAGGGCTCTGCGATTCACAGATGTGGTGCATCTGTGGGGTGATAGGAGGAGAGAGGCCATGTTTCTGTGGGGTGCGTTGAAGACCCTCAAGAAACGTCCTCCGAAGGGAATGGGAGCAGGCGGCCAGGGAGGTCAATGCAAGGTCTGGCCCCGAGGGCCTGGCAGCAGAGCCAGAAGAAGTTGAATGAGCTCACTCGGGTGGTCAATGTCAGTGAATTCATCTCCACATGGCATCTCCTACCCCCAACACCACCAACCTCTCACACTGCTCAATGTACCACACCCCCATCACTCACCCATCAGCAGTCCCTAACACTCAGGACTCACACCTAACATTCACCGACTCCATCTCACCCTCACAGAACTTCCACTGATACCAGCCTCACATCCACCTCTCACTGCCTCCACATACCACCAGCTATTTAGCTATGGCAGGCACATCACCCAAATACATTGCAACACAGTCACTGACATTCTGCTCTCCCTCTTACAGGACAAGGTGGCCCATAATCGCAGCAGTAATCCGGCGGGGACCAGGATACCTTCATCGCTTGAGCCTGAAGGAGTAGATGGTTCTCCACATCATAGGAACGGCTGTGACAGAGCCCATAGCATCCGGCATCACCGAGAGCATTCAGAATAATGATATGTTCCTGCCTTATGTCCCTTCTTAACTCCCACCTCCCCCTCCCCCCTCACCCCCCGCCCCCCCATCCTGCTGTCTAGGATGATGTACAAGCTGCAGATGTTGGGACCATGGACCTCCTGCGTTCTATCGCACCCCCATTCTCTCACCCCAACCCTTCCCTTCTGATTTTATACTGTCCAATGATAACCCAAAACTGCCAGCTTCCCCTTCGCCACAGCCCCTGGAGACAGAAAGAGAGAGCAGCAGCACAGCACTGATGGTGAAGCCCCATCACTTGGTCTGACACTCACAGTCACCAGATCAAATACTTAGACTGCGTGTTCCTTAGAGTCTGGTATAGAGTTGGAATGTGCACGTGGTGAGTCACCGAGCACGAGTGAGCTGCAGCAAGGCCAGGGGGAAACTGGTTATGATAAAGAGGACACAGATAAGAACATTGCTGTAACAGCATACAGGAGAATGCTGATGGACATGTACATTGAGATACTTTGTCCCTTGACTGGCCTGTCAGACAGTCTGTTGTCACTGTCAAGGAACATGGAGGAGTCCAGCTCCAACATGGTTCAGAACATTTCATGGAGATTGAAGTCCATTCTTTCTCCTGTGGAAGTGGTCACTAACTCCATGACAGCACTAGCGGATCCAACCGTGATACAGCGCCTGGTGACCATTGTCTCAGCTTCCACTGCAGCACAGACAGCAGACACCCAACGTCTCAGTACTGCAGTGGTTACTCAGACTGAGGACATGAGATCCATGTTTGCTGCCATGCAGGATCAGACTGCTGTCATCATGGCTGTTGAACTCAGAGATCAAATGGGTTTTCAGGCTTTCATAGCAGTCCAGCAATATATGATCCAATAGATTACTAGGATTGCTGAGGTGTCACCAGGTGGGAGTGACAGGGTCTCGGTGGAGTATGAACCTGCTGTCTTCTCACAGGATAACAGTATTTGTGAGTGTCCTTGCTGTTACCCATCAGCCAGCCCAGGCTGCTGCTGCCTATGTCGAGGTGGTGCAGTCCGAATCCGAGCCCTCAAGACCCAGAGCTGCTCGAGGACGTCCTGCAAGGCCATCTGCAGTCTCCCCAGTGAAAGTCAGCAGCCTTCCACCAGCCATGCTGCAGTCAGCGGGGAAACACTGTGTAGGAGCACTAGGCAAGTTGAGGGAACCCACAAGACAGGCACTAAGGGAATACACAAGGGCGAATAGTTCGCTATTGTTTGTAAAATTGGTGATGGATAAATATGTTAATGAAAAGGTTTTTGTTGGTGGTTTTTATTGCAGGATGGTGACCAAGAGAACGCTGTGATGGGGCGTCTAAGATGAGTGTAATGGTGGAGAATGGGGGGGGGGGGTCCATGGTGGGAAAGGGAGGTTGTCCTATGGGAACTGGAATCTTGGCAGGGACTCTCTAACAGCCTGTTTGGGTAGAAGACATACAGGAAATATCCTCCCTGCCTCCTCCTCCTCCTCCTGAAGTGGCCTCCGGATTCCTGTTGCCAATGCCTGTGTCCTCATGATGGTGATGATTTGAAGGTTGCAGCAGAACACCATGAACTTGGACACCTGCTCCAGTGTGTACTGCAGGGCTTCCCCTGAGCGGTTCAGACATTGGAAGTATTGCTTCATCACACCAATGGTCTGTTCCATCGTGTTCCTACTGGAGTGTTTGACTGGCAGTGGGAAGTGGGTTTAGGTGTGTAGAAGGTATAACCATTTGTAGAGGGGTGATGGGGGTGGGGGGGGAGGGGGTGGCGGATGCCATTGTCTCTGAGGAACCGCATTCCGGTTCTCCATGGAGACCCGAAGTGGTGGGACTGGCTGACTGCTTCAGAATGAAGTTATCATTGCTGCTGCCAGGGTAGTGGAAATTCACCAACATGATGTACTGGGCATGTTAACACACCAACTATACATCAATGGAGTGAGAGATCTATCAGTTCCTGTACCTCTCCCCATTGACATGGGGGCCCCACAGAGCCACCTACACCTTCAGGAATCCTGCTATCCTGACAAAGCCATGGGATCTCTCATCCTGCTTCTCCCTGCTGAGGGAGTAAATGATATATTTCCCTCACCAGAGATAGATGGCCTTCGTCACCAGCATATACATCAATGGACAGCATAGAGAGAGATAATGGATACGTCACCCGCTCCTGCCTGGAAATATCCAGATACATAGAAGTTCAATGAAATTATGACCTCAACAACCACCGACAGCTCCATCCTCACCCTGGTGTGAGGCTCCAGGTCATGTTACAGGAGGTGACACAGCTCTGTGACCACCTCCTTAGTGAATTAGAGTCACCTCACACACTGCTCCTGGGTCAGGTTTAGGTAGGAAAAATGCTCTTGGAAAACGCGGGGTGGGTAGGGCAGAGCCCCCTCCTCCTCCCTCTTTACAGAGCTTCCCTTGTCTGCAGACTCTGCTCCATTTGATGGCCATGTTACAGACACCGAGACATTGTAACTACAGACCCCATACCTCGTCCAGAGTTGGTTCACCAAATCCTTATCCTCCCTGGATACCTGC
Source organism: Heterodontus francisci (assembly GCF_036365525.1). Taxonomy (NCBI): domain Eukaryota; kingdom Metazoa; phylum Chordata; class Chondrichthyes; order Heterodontiformes; family Heterodontidae; genus Heterodontus; species Heterodontus francisci. The sequence goes on from NW_027141086.1 coordinate 288,044, forward strand.
AGCAGCTCACAATACAACCTCCAGAAAACCACCCACAGCACCTCCACTAGCTTTACAATAGCAGAAGTATGTCAAAGGCCCCTCACCTGTTAGTTGGATGCCTGGTCTTTTTAAATAACAGTGAACATAGAAACATAGAAAATAGGAGCAGAATTAGGCCATTCGGCCCTACGAGCCTGCTCCGCCATTCATTATGACCATGGTAGATCATCAGTAACCTATTCCCGCTTTCCCCCCCATATCCTTTGATCCATTACGCCCAAAGAGCCATATCTAACTCCTCCTTGGTGTTCCTCATGCTGCTGAATGTATATTCAGCTGAGAGTGACCAACACAGGCGGTCAATGGACATGCACAGTCCAAGTTTCAAAAACGTACATCAAAACTGCTGGAATGATTGACATTCATTCAGATCCCTCCTCACACTATCAGCACATACATGGTACACCCAAGCTAATGACCTGCCCAGCATAGGGCACTGTGCTGGCCGCACTAGAAGCGGATGGCTTTGCAGTTCACATCATTTTATGGATCCAGGTTTCCATCATGTTGGTCCCAGTGAGCCATACATTGAAAAGCTTCCAGGGAAGATATAGTGTGAAAGCAACTCACTTTAAAAAGTACATTCGATATAAACGTGAAGGCATAAGATTTTAAATAGTTTGTGAAATGGAGAGGGGAATGTGACTAATTTGGGGGGTGAAGCCATGGAGGAATTCAAACACAAGAATGAGGATATTAAAATTAAGGTGCTGCCAGACTGGGTGCCAATGTGAATCAGTGAGCACAGGGGTGATGGGTGATCGTGATTTGGTGTGAGTTAGGATACAGACAGCAGAGTTCTGGATGGGCTGTGGTTTATGGAGGTTTATAACTGGGAGGGTGACCAGGTTAGAATTGGAACAGTCATGTGTGGATTTAACAATGGCACGGATGAGGGTTTATGCAGCGGATGGGCTTAGGCAGAGGTGGAGACGGGAAATATTACAGAGGTGGTTGTCGGCAGAGTTGGTGATGGAGAGAATATGAGGATGGACTCAGCTCAGGTATGAATGGAGCACAGATGTTGAAACACTCTGCTTCAGCCTCAGACATTGGGCAGGGAGTGGAATGGAGTGGATAGGGAATTGAGTTTGTGACAGAGACTGAAGAAAATGGCTTGAGGCTTCTCATGATTTTACATGACAGGAACGCTAAATCAGTGAAATATGGTTTATAGATCAAATAGTTAGATACAGAGACTTACCAGGTACACCAATAATAGCGAGGATGGGATAGAAAATCGTTTCAATCATCTTCAGTACAAAATAGATCCGCCATTCTAATGTTATCCAAAAATAATCTGCAGGAACTTCGCCAAGCCAATAGGATAAACTCCTGCTGCCCATTGTTGTAACATTCCAATCTACTGTTCTCAGATTCTGACCCATTGTTGTTACATTCCAATTCATTGTTCTCAGATTCTGACCCATTGTTGTTACATTCCAATTCATTGTTCTCAGTTTCTGATATATCCTCTCCATCTCACTGTAGCCGCGGATCCCTGTTCGTGTCAGGGTTGATGCTCCCACTGACACGACGGGATAGCACTTTGAAAGGAGTCCCTTATTAATAAAAGAGGGAAATCCTCCAGTGATACAATTAGGGTCCATGGGGACTGACATTAATTACAGTCACTGAACAAACAGGTTTAGTTATCCCATTTCAATCCAACACTTATTGTACCAAAATAAAGTAGAAGATTTACCCGGTCTAGATAGGATACATGAGGTTTGTTGAGGGAAAGAATGGCGGAAATAGCAGAGGCACTGGCCAGAATCTTACAGTCCTCCTTGGATGTGAGATTGTTATCAGAGGAGTGGAAGGCGATCAAGGTAGATGGGTTACCGTCAGGGGAAGGAGAGGGAACCAGCAGGCAGTGCAGGGATCCCCTGTGGCCGTTTCCCTCAACAACAGGTATACCGTTTTGGATACTGTTGCAGGGGATGACTTACCAGGAGTAAGCAATGGGGTACAGGTATCTGGCACAGAGTCTGTCCCTGTTGCTCAGAAGGAAAGGGGGAAGAGGAGCAGAGCATTAGTCACTGGGGACTCCATAGTTAGGGGAACAGATAGGAGGTTCTGTGGGAACGAGAGAGACTGACGGTTGGTATGTTGCCTCCCAGGTGCCAGGGTTCGTGATGTCTCGGATCGTACTTTTGGGATCCTTAAGGGGGAGGGGGAGCAGCCCCAAGTCGTGGTCCACATAGGCACCAACGACATAGGTAGGAAGAGAGATGGGGATTTAAGACAGAAATTCAGGGAGCTAGGGTGGAAGGTGAGAGCGAGAACAAACAGAGTTGTTATCTCTGGGTTGTTGCCCGTGCCACGTGATAGCGAAGCGAGGAATAGGGAGAGAGAGGAGTTGAACACGTGGCTGCAGGGATGATGCAGGAGGGAGGGCTTTGGTTTCCTGGATAATTGGGGCTCTTTCTGGGGCAGGTGGGACCTCTAAAAACAGGATGGTCTTCACCTGAACCAGAGGGGTACCAATGTCCTGGGGGGGGAGATTTGCTAGTGTTCTTCGGGGGGTGGGGGGGGTTTAAACTAATTCATCAGGGGATTGGGAACCTAAAATGTAGTGAAAGTGTACAGGATGTTGAGAATAGTGAGGTCAGGGATAAGGTTACAAGGACGCAAGAGGGCACTGGCAAGCAAGAACTTGGTTTAAAGTGTGTCTACATCAACGCCAGGAACATCTGGAACAAGGTGGGTGAGTTTGCAGCATGGGTTGGTACCTGGGATCTCGATGTAGTGGCCATTTCGGAGACATGGGTAGAGCAGGGGCAGGAATGGATGTTGCAGGTTCCGGGATTTAGATGTTTCAGTAAGAACAGAGAAGATGGTAAAAGAGGAGGGGGGGGTGTGGCATTGTTAATCAAGGAGAGTATTACAGCGACAGAAAGGACGTTTGAGGACTCGACTACTGAGGTAGTATGGGCCGAGGTTAGAAACAGGAGAGGTGAGGTCACCCTGTTGGGAGTCTTTTATAGACCTCCAAATAGTTCCAGAGATGTGGAGGAAAGGATAGCGGAGATGATTTTCGACAGGGGCGAGAGTAACAGGATAGTTGTTATGGGGGACTTTAACTTTCCAAATATCGACTGGAAATACTATAGTTCGAGTACTTTAGATGGGTCAGTTTTTGTCCAGTGTGTGCAGGAGGGTTTTCTGACACAGTATGTAGACAGGCCAACCAGGGGCGATGCCACATATGATTTGGTAGTGGGTAATGAACCCGGCCAGGTGTTAGATTTAGATGTAGGTGAGCACTTTGGTGATAGTGATCACAATTCGGTTAGGTTTACCTTAGCGATGGGCAGGGACAGGTATATACCGCAGGGCAAGAATTATAGCTGGGGGAAAGGAAATTATGATGCGATTAGGCAAGATTTAGGATGCGTAGGATGGGGAAGGAAACTGCAGGGGATGGGAACAATCGAAATGTGGAGCTTATTCAAGGAGCAGCTACTGCGTGTCCTTGATAAGTATGTCCCTGTGAGGCAGGGAGGAAGTTGTCGAGCGAGGGAGCCGTGGTTTACGAAAGAAGTTGAAGCTCTTGTCAAGAGAAAGAAGAAGGCTTATGTTCGGATGAGACGTGAAGGCTCAGTTAGGGCGCTTGAGAGTTACAAGCCCGCCAGGAAGGATCTAAAGGGAGAGCTAAGAAGAGAAAGGAGAGGACACGAGAAGTCATTGGCGGATAGGATCAGGGAAAACCCTAAGGCTTTCTATAGGTATATCAGGAATAAAAGAATGACTAGAGTGAGATTAGGGCCAATCAAGGATAGTAGTGGGAAGTTGTGTGTGGAATCAGAGGAGATAGGGGAAGTGTTAAATGAATATTTTGCGTCAGTATTTACAGTAGAGAAGGAAAATGTTGTCGAGGAGAATACTGAGATTCAGGCTACTGGGCTAGATGAGATTGAGGTTCACAAGGAGGAGGTGTTATCAATTTTGGAAAGTGTGAAAATAGATAAGTCCCCTGGGCCAGATGGGATTTATCCTAGGATTCTCTGGGAAGCTAGGGAGGAGATTGCAGATCCTTTGTCCTTGATCTTTATGTCGTCATTGCCGACAGGAATAGTGCTGGAAGACTGGAGGATAGCAAATGTTGCCCCCTTGTTCAAGAAGGGGAGTAGAGACAGCCCTGGGTAATTATAAACCTGTGAGCCTTACTTCGGTTGTGGGTAAAATGTTGGAAAAGGTTATAAGAGACAGGATTTATAATCATCTTGAAAAGAATAAGTTCATTAGAGATAGTCAGCACGGTTTTGTGACGGGTAGGTCGTGCCTCACAAACCTTATTGAGTTTTTCGAGAAGGTGACCAAACAGGTGGATGAGGGTAAAGCAGTGGATGTGATGTATATGGATTTCAGTGAGGCGTTTGATAAGGCTCCCCATGGTAGGCTATTGCAGAAAATACGGAGGTATGGGGTTGAAGGTGATTTAGAGCTTTGGATCAGAAATTGGCTAGCAGAAAGAAGACAGAGGGTGGTGGTTGATGGCAAATGTTCATCCTGGAGTTTAGTTACTAGTGGTGTACCGCAAGGATCTGTTTTGGGGCCACTGCTGTTTGTCATTTTTATAAATGACCTGGAAGAGGGTGTAGATGGGTGGGTTAGTAAATTTGCGGATGCACGAAGGTCGGTGGAGTTGTGGATAGTGCCGAAGGATGTTGTCGGGTATAGAGGGACATAGATAGGCTGCAGAGCTGGGCTGAGAGATGGCAAATGGAGTTTAATGCGGAAAAGTGCGAGGTGATTCACTTTGGAAGGAGTAACAGGAATGCAGAGTACTGGACTAATGGGAAGATTCTTGGTAGTGTAGATGAACAGAGAGATCTTGGTGTCCAAGTGCATAAATCCCTGAAGGTTGCTACCCAGGTTAATAGGACTGTTAAGAAGGCATATGGTGTGTTAGCTTTTATCAGTAGGGGGATCCAGTTTCGGAGCCACGAGGTCATGATGCAGCTGTACAAAACTCTGGTGCGGCCGCCCCTGGAGTATTGCGTGCAGTTCTGGTCACCGCATTATAGGAAGGATGTGGAAGCTTTGGAAAGGGTGCAGAGGAGATTTACTAGGATGTTGCCTGGTATGGAGGGAAGGTCTTACGAGGAAAGGCTGAGGGACTTGAGGTTGTTTTCGTTGGTGAGAAGGAGGAGGAGAGGTGACTTAATAGAGACATATAAGATAATCAGAGGGTTAGATAGGGTGGATAGTGAGAGTCTTTTTCCTCGGATGGTGATGGCAAACACGAGGGGACATAGTTCTCATTCTAAAAAAAAAGTTCACACACTGTTTCCAAATGGAGAGATTAGATAAACCCTATAACTACTGACCAGTCAGTGTAATGCTGATGGTTGGAAATTTCTAGAGGCCGTAACCCAGTACAAATATATATCTTGCTTGGGAAAACAGGGGATAATAAATGACAAGCAGCACGGATAGGTCAATGGAAAATCATGCCTGATAATCTTGATCAAGTTTGTCGATGACATAACTGTGAGTGTTGATGAGGATAATGTGTTTAGTAAAATGTATATGGACTTTCAAATGGCCTGCGATCAAATGACATGTTATAGACTTGTTATGAAAAGTGGAAGACATGGATTAATGTGACAGTTATAGTGTGGATATGACACTGACTCAGGGACAGAAAGCAGACAGAAGTGGTGAACAGGCATTGTTCAGACTGGGGGAGGGGGAGTATACAGTATTGTTTCTCAGGGGTCTGTATTAGAACTAGTGCTGTTCCTGACATGTAGATAGATATATGAATGACATAGACCTGTATGTAAAGAAAGACATAAGTTCATGTCTTGCAGATGACATGAAACTCATAACTAAGGTTGGCAAAGACGCAGACCACAGAATCATCCAATCTCACAGATCTTGCTTTTTTTAAAAAAAGAAATTATTCCGGATTCATATCCAACCACAAATTTATTTCTCATTCTAATTTATTTGTGTGTGAATCTCGTGTCAGTGTCTGCGTGAATGTATAGCGTATATTTTAATTATTTTATTTAGATCCAATTTGAATTTTAAAATGTAATAAACTCACCTCTCGCTTAAACTCAAGAAAATCTCTCTGATTGGTTCTTTCACGATCACAACAAAATTAAAAACGTAAAACACTCACTGAGGTGGTAAGCACGTCCACTGTTGAAAAGGAATAAACCTTGTTATGATCAAATAAAAGCTAGGACGAATGGGGAGCCTAGGACCCACCCCCATCTGGCTTCTACAGAACTCTGGAGGTTCTAGTGACCATAAACCAGCAACAAACGACAAATTGGAGTCACAGGGTTATACAGCACAGAAACAGTCCCATTGGCCCACCGTGTCCACGCCGGCCATCAGGCCTATCCCGCGCTGGCCATCAGGCCTATCTATTCTAATCCCATTTGTCAGCACTTGGCCCGTAATCTTGTACAGTATGGCGCTTTAAGTGCTCATCTAAATACATCTTAAATGTTGTAGTGAGGGTTCCTGCCTCGACCACACTTCAGGCAGTGTGTTCCAGATTCCAACCACCCTCTGGGTGAGAATAATTTTTCCTCAAATTTTCTCTAAACCTCCTGCCCCTTAACTTAAGTCTTTGCCCCCCTGGTTATTGACACTTCAGATAAGGGAAAAAATTTCTTCCTATCACAGCCCCTTATAATTTTGTGCACCTCAGTCAGGTCCCCAGTCAGCCATCTCTGCTCTAAGGAAAACAACCCTAGCCTATCCAATCTCTCTTCATAGCTGAAATGCTCCAGCCCAGGCATCATCCTGTTGAATCTACTCTGACCCTCCCCAGTGCAATCACATCCTTCCTATAGTGTGGTGACTAGATCCGTACACGGTACTCAAGCTGTTTATCTAGCGATTTATACATCTCCATCATAGCCTCCCTGCTCTTACATTCCATACCTCGGCAAGTGTCCCATATGCCTTCCTAACCACCTTATCTATTTGTACTGCTGCTTTCAGTGATCTATAGACAAGTACACCATGGTCCTTCTGACCCTCTGTACTTCCTGGGGTCCTACCATCCCTTTGTATATTCCCTTGCCTTGTTATTCCTCCCAAAATGCATCACCTCACATTTCTCAGGATTAAATTCCATTTGCCACTGTTTGCCCATTTTACCAGCCCATCTATATCGTCCTGTAAACTCAAGCTTTCCTCCACACTATTTACATCACCACCAATTTTCGTGTCATCTGCGAACTTGCTGATCATGCCTCCCAAATTCACGTCTAAATCATTAATGCATACTACAAACAGCAAGGGTCGCAGCACCGATCCCTGTGGTACACCACCGGTCACAGGCTTCCACTCGTAAAAACAACCCTCAACCATCACCCTCTGCCTCCAGCCGCTAAGGCAATTTTGGATCCAATTTGCCAAATTGCCCTTGATCCCATGGGCTCTTACATTCATAACCAATCCCCCATGCGGGACCTTATCAAAAGCCGCACTGAAGTCCATGTAGACTTCATCAACTGCTTTACCCTCATCGACACATTTAGTCACTTCATCAAAAATTCAATCAAGTTTGTTAGACGCGATCTCCCCCGACAAAGCCATGCTGACTATCCCTGATTGATCTCTGCCTCTCCAAGCGGAGATTATTCCTGTCCTGCAGATTTTTTTCCAATAGTTTCCCAACCACTGATGTTAGACTCACGGGCCTGTAATTACCTGGTACACGTGGCAGAGTGGCGCAGTGGTTAGCACCGCAGCCTCACAGCTCCAGTGATTCGGGTTCAATTCTGGGTACTGCCTGTGTGGAGTTTACAAGTTCTCCCTTTTTCTGCGTGGGTTTCCTCCGGGTGCTCCAGTTTTCTCCCACATGCCAAAGACTTGCAGGTTGATAGGTAAATTGGCCATTAGCAATTGCCCCTAGTGTTGGTGGTCGGGGAATATAGGGACAGGTGGGGATGTGGTAGGAATATGGGATTAGTGTAGGATTAATATAAATGTGAGGTTGATGGTCGGCACAGACTTGGTGGGCCGAAGGGCCTGCTTCAGGGCTGTATCTCTAAACTAAACTAAACTAAAATCCCTGCTACCCTTCTTGAATATGGTACCGCATTCGCTGTCCACCAGTCCTCTGGTACCTCGCCTGTGGCCAGAGAAGTGGTAAAAGCAATTGACCCTGATAAAACAATTTCAAAGCAGTTTTATTGTGTTTTTCACTGCTAGAGCACTACAATATCAACATTCAAAGCCAGCACCTTCCAAAACCAGAGTAAACGAACACGTGAACATACGAATTAAGAGCAGGAGTAGGCCACTCGGCCCCTCAAGCCTGCTTTGTCATTCAATAAGATAAACAAACAAAGAACAAAGAACAAAGATAATTACAGCACAGGAACAGGCCCTTCGGCCCTCCAAGCCTGCGCCGATCCAGATCCTCTCTCTAAGCATGTCGCCTATTTTCTAAGGTTCTGTATCTCTTTTCTTCCTGCCCATTCATGTATCTGTCTAGATACATCTTAAAAGACTCCATCGTGCCCGCATCTACCACCTCCGCTGGCAATGCGTTCCAGGCACCCACCACCCTCTGCGTAAAGAACTTTCCAATCATCGCTAATCCGAGTTTAACCTCGACTTCACATTCTCACCTACCTACGATAACCTTTTGTCTCTTGTTTATCAAGAATCTATCTATCTCTGCCTTAAAATATCTAAAGACTGTGCTTGCATTTAGAGGACGAGAGTTCCAAAATCTCACGACCCTCTGAGAGAAAGCAATTCTCCTCTTTCCTGTTTTCAATGGGCGACCCCTTATTTTTAAATAGTGACCCGTAGTTCTAGATTCTCCCACAAGGGGTAACATCCTTTCCACATTCACCCTGTCAAGACCCCGCATGATCTTATATGTTCCAATCAAGTCGCCTCTTACTCTTCTAAACTGCAGTAGATACAAGCCTAGCCTGTCCAATCTTTCCTCATAAGACAATCCACCCATTCCAGGTATTGTTCTCGCAAACCTTTTCTGAACTGCTTCCAATGCATTTACATCCTTCCTTAAATAAGGAGACCAGTACTGTACACAGTACTCCAGATGTGGTCTCACCAATGCCTTGTATAGCTAAAGCATAATCTTCCTACTTTTGTATTCAATTCCCCTCATGATATTCAATAACATTCTATTAGCTTTCCTAATTACGTGCTGTACCTGCATACTCACATTTTGCGATTCATGCACTAGAACACCCAGATCCCTCTACATCTCAGAGCTCTGCAATCTCTCACCATTTAGATAATATGATTCGTTTTCTTCTTCCTGCCAAAATAGACAATTTCACATTTTTCCACATTGTACTCCATTTGCCAGATCTTTGCCCACTGACTTCACCTATATTCCATTTTTAAGCTCCTGATGTCCTCTTCACAACTTACTTTACTGCTTACCTTTGTGTCATCAGCAAATTTAGCAACTATACCTTTGGTCCATTCATCCAAGTCATTTCTATAAATTGTAAAAAGTTGAGGCCCCAATATTGATTCCTGTGGCACACCAGTCATTACACCTTGCCAACCAGAAAATGATTTATTTATGCCTACCTTCTGTTGCCTGTGAACTTGGAAATATTCTATCCATGCCAATATGTGACCCCCTACACCATGAGCAATACCGTTTGATGTGACAACTTAACAAATGCATTCTGGAACTCTAAGTACAGTACATCCACCTGTTTCCCTTTCTCCACAGCACATGATATTTCTTCAAAGAAGTCGAATAAATTTTGTTAAACATGATTTCCTTTTGAGAAAACCATGTTGACTCTGGCTGATTATCTTGATTTTTTCTATTACGTCTTTAATCATAACTTCTCACATTTTCTGCAAGACAGATATAAAGCTAACTAGCCTGGGGCTTCCTGGTTTCTGTCTCCCTGTCTTTTTGAATAAAAGAGTTCCATTTGCAATAAAGGAGATACATGCCCAGTGAAGTAACTCGGGACAGGTTAAAAGTCCTATCAGTTGAAAAGTTGAGTAATGTGGCTGGATAGTTAGGGATTAATCTCTGTCCAAAAGCTCGGAACCTGAAATCCTAAGACCTGTGTCCAACCATTTTTCACCTGAAGCTGAAGACTCACACAGGGTTAGAATCACTAACAGATAGAGTAATGTTAGCTGAGGTAAAACTAGAACAGAAGAGACTAGAATTAGAATTCCAGAGAGAGCGTGAAAGAGCAGAGTGAGTGTCAAGAAAGGGAAAAAGTAAGAGTGTTCCAGAAGGAGAAGGAGGAAAGGGAGTTAAGGCAGCTCAAACAACTCGAGAAAGACCCAATACACCCAGTGAAGACACAGCTAGTGAGGGAGCTGCCCCTAGCTCAGGACCATGCTCTGATCTCTTAAAGTTCTCCGAGTTCATGCGAAAGTTCAATGAGGAGGATGTGGCAGAAATTTTCGTCACTTTTGAAAAACTTGCAAAGCAGCTGAAATAGCCCGCAGAGAGATGGACACTGTTTTACAAAGTAAAATAACAGGAAACGCCCATGAGGTTTATTCACTGTTGCCAGATGAAAATTCATCAGATTTTGTGATGACTAAAATTGCTATCCTGTGTACATACGAGATAGTACCAGAGGTGTACCAGCAAAAATTCTGAACCCTCCGATAGCAGCCTGACTAAACTTACCTCGAGTTTGAAAGAGGTAAGCAGCTTTGGAACATAGGAGCTGGAGTAGGCCATTCAGCCCATCGAGCCTGGCCTGCCATTCACTATCATGATGGCTGATCATCCACTTCAATGCCTTTTTCCCTCACTATCCCCATATCCGTTTATGTCACTGGTATTTAGAAAACTGTCAACCTCCACTTTAAACATACACAATGACTGAGCTTCCACAGCCCTCTGGGGTAGAGAGTTCCAAAGATCACAACCCTCTGAGTAAAGAAATTTCCCCTCATCTCTGTCCTAACTGGCTTCTCTATTATTTTAAAATTGTGTCTGCTGGTTCTAGACTCCCCAACCAGAGGAAACATCTCACCAGCATCTACCCGGTCTAGCCGTTTCGGTATTATGTAGGTTTCAATGAGATCACCTCTCGTTCTTTGAAAGTCTAGAGAATACAGGCCCAGTTTCCCCACTCTCTCTTCATAGGACAGTCCCACCATCCCAGGAACAAGTCTGGTGAATCTTTGTTGCACTCCCTCTATGGCAATAATATCCTTCCTAAGGTAAGGGAACCAAAACTGCACACAGCACTCCAGGTGTGGTCAAACCAAGGTTCTATACAATTGAAGCAAGGCTTCACTACTCCTGTACACAAATCCTCTTGTGATAAAGGCTAACATACCATTAGCCTTCCTAATTGCTTGCTGCACCTGCATGTTAGCTTTCAGTGACTTATTGACAAGGACACCCAGGTCCCTTTGTACATCTACACTTTCTAATCTCTTACCATTTAAGAAATACTCTGCCCATCTGTTCCTCCTACCAAAGTGGATAATCTCACATTTGTCCACATTATATTGCCACTGCCATGTTCTTGCCCACTCACTACGTCTGTCCAAATCCCCTTGAAACCGCTTTGCATCTTCCTCACAGCATACAAAGAACAAAGAACAAAGAAAATTACAGCACAGGAACAGGCCCTTCGGCCCTCCAAGCCTGTGCCGATCCAGATCCTCTATCTAAACCTGTCGCCTATTTTCTAATGGTCTGTATCTCTTTGCTTCCTGCCCATTCATGTATCTGTCTAGATACATCTTAAAAGACGCTATTGTGCCCGCGTCTACCACCTCCGCTGGCAACGCGTTCCAGGCACCCACCACCCTCTGGGTAAACAAATTTCCACGCATATCCCCCCTAAACTTTTCTCCTCTCACTTTGAACTCGTGACCCCTGCATTCACACCTAGTTTGGTATCATCCACGAACTTGGAAATATTACTTTTGTCCTCATATCCAAATCATTAATATATATTGTAAACAGCTTGGGCCCAAGCACTGACCCCTGCAGCACCCCACTAGTCGCAGCTGGCCAACGCAAGAATGAGCCATTTGTTCCTACTCTCTGCTTTCTGCCTGTTAACCAATCCTTAAAGCATACACATATAGTATCTCTTATTCCATGTGCTTTAATTTTGCTAACCAACCTCCTGTGGGAGACTTTATCGAAAGCCTTCGGAAAATCCAAGCATACCACGTCTACCGACTCCCATTTATCTATTCTGTTAGTAACATCCTCAAAAAAACTCCAACAGGTTCGTCAAGAATGATTTCCCATTCATAAATCCATGTTGACTATGCCCAAACAGATCATTATTATACAAGTGTCCATTTATCACATCCTTATGAATAGATTCCAGATTTTTGCCAACGACTGATGTAAGGCTAACAGATCCTTAATTTCCGGTTTTCTCTCTCCCTCCCTTCGTTAATAGTGGAGTGACATTTGCTACCTTCCAATCTGCAGGAACCGCGGTGGACTCTATAGAATTTTGAAAGATGATCATCAATGCACCCATTATCTCCATAGTTACCTCTTTCAACACTCTGAGATGCAGGATATCAGGTCCTGGGGACTTGTCAACCTTCAGCCTCATTAATTTCTCCAATGCAACCTTCTTCCTAATACTAATTTTCTTCACGTCCTCATTCTCCCGAGTCCCTTGGATCTCTAATTCTGGGAGATTTCTTGTATCTCCCTCAGTGAGGACAGACACAAGATAATCATTTAGATTCTCTGTCATTTCTCTTTTCCCCATTATAAATTCTCCTGACTTTGCCGCAATGGACCCACATTTGTCTTAACCAAACGTTTCCTTTTTATGTATCTATAGAAGATTTTACAGTCTGTTTTTATGTTTTCTTTTGACCAGTAGATATTGACACTCAAGATAGAGCCCACATATGTAAACCTCAGATCGTTCTCGAGGAGTTCAAGAGGTTCAAAGAGCCAGGCTGGTTGCTTTGCAGGCTGATGAATTTTCTCTTGCACACAAGGCCTTAACACCAAAGGGAAACACTTCCCTTGTCTCCTTGAAGACCAGAGAATAAAAGGAGGGTGATTGGATCCCGGACAGCCATGGGCTAGAAGGAAAAGCTGGACACACGGGGGCCCATCCTCAAGCCAAATAGGACGGTACTGAGACAAGGAGTAATGGCCGAAGATCTGTATGTTTCCACCGTAATAAGGCAGATCACCGTCGAGCTGAATGATGGAATGATGAAAACCTGTAGGATTAATCAGAGTCCACCAGATCAGTGCCAGAAAACGGGCCCCGATGGAAAGCACGGCAGATCAGACTGTGAGTTTAACTGCGGCAGTCAGACCCAGTAAACCTACCACAGAGAGAGCAGGAAAACTTAACAAAATCACCAAGAGTTACCTGGAATTTGTATCCCAAGGAAAAGTGTCCCCTTACCCCTCCAATGAGGCAATCAAGCCCGTAATCATACTGAGGGATGCAGGGTCCACCCAATCCCTTCAGCTGGGAAAAGGCATGACCTTCCTCCGAGCGTGCAGTGAATGCTAGAATGTTAGTGAATGGCATCGGAAGATGGTATATGTCCATACTTTTATCTCGGGTGCACTTGGAGTGTGACGTAGTTTCAGGACCAGTAACCATGGGGATTGTACCTAGTATACCGGTGGATAGATCGACCTACTACCAGGTAATAAACTGGCAGGGGAAAAGGTGCAGCTTCCCCAGTCGTTCACGAGAGATCAAAAGAGGTCAGGGAGAAAGAGCAGTTACAGGAGAATTGACATTCTCCCTCATTGTGTGGTGACTCGGTCCATGGCCAAATAATCCCTTGAACTAACACTGCAGATGGATGACCCTACTGGCTGCTTGTCTGAAACGTTCTTTCGGAAGGTAATGGACCCAAAGGATGTGATAAACAAAGCTTCCTTAGTTGAGGCTCAGCAACATGACCCAGTGTTAAAAATATATCACAGGCTGTCCAAACCAAAACTGAAGCAGAGGGAGTTGCAGAGTGTTACTAGTTAAAGAATGAGGTGCTGATGAGGAAGTGGAGACCTCCTCACAGACCTGCTGATGAAGAGAGGACAGTGGTTCACCAGATAGTGGTGCCGCTGAGGTCCCTTAAAGAAATATTAAGAATGGCCGACGAACTTCCAATGATTGGACATGTTGGTGTATGAAAAATCAAAGCCCACATAAGACAGCATTTTGACAGACCACAACTCCACAATGATGTGGTGGAGTTCTGTAAAACTGGTCACACGTGCCAAGTTGTGGGGAAGCCTCAATTAGCAGTAAAACCTTCACCCCTAATTGCCATAACAGCTTTTTGGGAACCCTTCAGCAGTGTGTTGGTCGATTGTGTAGGGCACCTGCTGAAAACAATACAGGGATTACCAGTTTCTTCTCACCATTATGGATGTGGTGACCCGATTCCCAGAGACCATTCTCCAGAAGAACTATCTCTGCCAAGGTAAATGTGGAGGGGCTAACCCAATTCTTTACCCGATATGGGCTGCCTGCTGAGATCAAGATGGACCAGGACAAACATTTTGTGACTAATCTTTTTCAAAAGGTCATAGGTAATCTTGTACTGATTGCATAAAGAGAGCTTTTGTTTAGTTTAGAGATAAAGCACTGAAACAGGCCCTTCGGCCCACCGAGTCTGTGCCGACCATCAACCACCCATTTATACTAATCCTACACTAATTCCATATTCCTACCACATCCCCACCTGTCCCTATATTTCCCTACCACCTACCTATACTAGGGGCAATTTTATAATGGCCAATTAACCTATCAACCAGCAAGTCTTTGGCATGTGGGAGGAAACCGGAGCACCCGGAGGAAACCCACACAGACACGGGGGGAACTTGCAAACTCCACACAGGCAGTACCCAGAATTGAACCCGGGTCACTGGAGCTGTGAGGCTGCGGTGCTAATCACTGCGCCACTGTCTCACCCATCAAGAAGACTGCCCCCCTCAAATCGAAATCAGGGGACACAATCACTGACCAACGCCAGCTAATGGACCGCTGGGTGGAACACTACCAAGAACTGTACTCCATGTCAAATGTTGTCACTGAGACCGCCCTCAATGCAGTCCAATCTCTGCCGGTCATGAATGAACTGGACGTACAGCCAACATAATCGGAACTCAGTGATGCCATTGATTCCCTATCCAGCGGAAAATCCCCTGGGAAGGACGGCATTACCCCTGAAATCATCAAGAGTGCCAAGCCTGCTATACTTTCAGCACTGTACGAACTGCTTTGCCTGTGCTGGGATGAGGGAGCAGTACCACAGGACATGCGCGATGCCAATATCATCACCCTCTATAAGAACAAGGGTGGCCGCGGTGACTGCAACAACTACTGTGGAATCTCCCTGCTCAGCATAGTGGGGTAAGTCTTCACTTGTGTCGCCTTAAACAGGCTCCAGAAGCTGGCTGAGCGTGTCTATCCTGAGGCACAGTTTGGCTTTCGAGCAAAGAGATCCACCATTGACATGTTGTTCCCCCTTCGCCAGCTACAGGAGAAATGCCGTGAACAACAGACGCCCCTCTACGTTGCTTTCATTAATCTCACCAAAGCCTTTGACCTCGTCAGCAGACGTGGTCTCTTCAGACTACTAGAAAAGATCGGATGTCCACCAAAGCTACTGAATATCATCACCGCGTTCCATGACAATATGAAAGGCACAATTCAGCATAGCAGTGCCTCATCAGACCCCTTTCCAATCCTGAGTGGCGTGAAACAGGGCTGTGTTCTCGCACCTACAGTGTTCGGGATCTTTTTCTCACTGCTGCTCTCACATGTTTTCAAGTCTTCAGAAGAAGGAATGTTCCTTCACACAAGATCAGGTGGCAGGTTGTTCAACCTTTCCCGTCAAAAAGCGAAGACCGAAGTATGGAAAGTCCTCATCAGCGAACTCTTCTTTGCTGAAGATGCTACTTTTCAGTTGGCAGGAAAAGAGACCGAAGCGCAAGGAGAGAGCCAACTGTGGAACAGCCCCAACAAACAATTTTATCTGCAGCACCTGTGGAAGTGTCTGTCACTCTAGAATTGGCTTTTATAGCCACTCCAAGCGCAGCTTCACAAACCACTGACCATCTCCAGGCTTATCCACTGATCATCTCCAGGCTTATCCACGGACCATCTCCAGGCTTATCCACTGACCATCTTCAGGCTTATCCAGTGATCATCTCCAGGCTTATCCACCGATCATCTCCAGGCTTATCCACTGATCATCTCCAGGCTTATCCACTGATCATCTCCAGGCTTATCCACTGACCATCTCCAGGCTTATCCACTGATCATCTCCAGGCTTATCCACTGACAATCTCCAGGCTTATCCACTGATCATCTCCAGGCTTATCCACTGACCATCTCCAGGCTTATCCACTGACCATCTCCAGGCTTATCCACGGACCATCTCCAGGCTTATCCACTGACCATCTCCAGGCTTATCCACTGATCATCTCCAGGCTTATCCACTGATCATCTCCAGGCTTATCCACGGACCATCTCCAGGCTTATCCACTGACCATCTCCAGGCTTATCCACTGACCATCTCCGGGCTTATCCACGGACCAGCTCCAGGCTTATCCACTGACCATCTCCAGGCTTATCCACTGACCATCTTCAGGCTTATCCACTGATCATCTCCAGGCTTATCCACGGACCATCTCCAGGCTTATCCACTGACCATCTTCAGGCTTATCCAGTGATCATCTCCAGGCTTATCCACCGATCATCTCCAGGCTTATCCACTGGTCATCTCCAGGCTTATCCACTGATCATCTCCAGGCTTATCCACGGACCATCTCCAGGCTTATCCACTGATCATCTCCAGGCTTATCCACGGACCATCTCCAGGCTTATCCACTGATCATCTTCAGGCTTATCCACTGATCATCTTCAGGCTTATCCACTGATCATCTCCAGGCTTATCCACGGACCATCTCCAGGCTTATCCACTGATCATCTCCAGGCTTATCCACGGACCATCTCCAGGCTTATCCACTGATCATCTCCAGGCTTATCCACGGACCATCTCCAGGCTTATCCACTGATCATCTTCAGGCTTATCCACGGACCAGCTCCAGGCTTATCCACTGATCATCTTCAGGCTTATCCACTGATCATCTCCAGGCTTATCCACGGACCATCTCCAGGCTTATCCACTGATCATCTCCAGGCTTATCCACGGACCATCTCCAGGCTTATCCACTGATCATCTCCAGGCTTATCCACGGACCATCTCCAGGCTTATCCACTGACCATCTCCAGGCTTATCCACTGATCATCTCCAGGCTTATCCACTGATCATCTCCAGGCTTATCCACTGACCATCTCCAGGCTTATCCACTGACCATCTCCAGGCTTATCCACTGATCATCTCCAGGCTTATCCACTGACCATCTCCAGGCTTATCCACTGACCATCTCCAGGCTTATCCACTGATCATCTCCAGGCTTATCCACTGATCATCTCCAGGCTTATCCACTGACCATCTCCAGGCTTATCCACTGACCATCTCCAGGCTTATCCACTGATCATCTCCAGGCTTATCCACTGACCATCTCCAGGCTTATCCACTGACCATCTCCAGGCTTATCCACGGACCATCTCCAGGCTTATCCACTGATCATCTCCAGGCTAATCCACTGACCATCTCCAGGCTTATCCACGGACCATCTCCAGGCTTATCCACTGATCATCTCCAGGCTTATCCACGGACCATCTCCAGGCTTATCCACTGATCATCTTCAGGCTTATCCACTGACCATCTCCAGGCTT
Organism: Heterodontus francisci; assembly: GCF_036365525.1. Taxonomy (NCBI): domain Eukaryota; kingdom Metazoa; phylum Chordata; class Chondrichthyes; order Heterodontiformes; family Heterodontidae; genus Heterodontus; species Heterodontus francisci. The sequence continues at coordinate 305,827 of NW_027141086.1, forward strand.
ATCCACGGACCATCTCCAGGCTTATCCATTGATCATCTCCAGGCTAATCCACTGACCATCTCCAAGCTTATCCACTGATCATCTCCAGACTCACCCACTGTCTCCCGTGACAAGCAGGTCAAAGACTGAGACACTAATCCCATATTCCTACCACATCCCTTCCTGTTCCTATATTTCGCTACCACATACCTATACTAGGGGCAATTTATAATGGAGAATTTACCTATCAACCTACAAGTCTTTGGCTGTGGGAGGAAACCGGAGCACCCGGAGGAAACCCACGCAGACCTTGCAAACTCCACACAGGCAGTACCCAGAGTTGAACCTGGGTTGCTGGAGCTGTGAGGCTGCAGTACTAACCACTGCGCCACTGTGCCACCCTTAACGAGCAGGTCAATTCTTTATTTGACACGCCAGGCCAAAGGATAAAAAGTAAAGGCTGTGGAGGGGATAGAAAAGCACAGATCTGACAGACGTTCAGGAGGGAGGGATTGGAAAGGACTGTGAGGATCGGTTACGGGGGATCACAAGGATTCCTACCTGGAATCCTCCACTCTCCGATTAGCCAACCCCTGAAATGCAGGCAAAAGAGGCACCATATAAAGGCTGCTAACAGCATTTACAGAAAGCTGCAAGGACAAGTAAAAGTCCCAAAAGGACAAACCAATGGTGAGGGAGATGCCTCGCCTAGTCGAAGTGCCTCATGGAATTGCAGTGAATGTTGGACAAACCCCTGCTAGCTGTAATGTTCCAGTGGAAAAGTTAACAGCACTTGTGTACCTCACCAGAAAGCTAAAAGTAAGGTCAGTGTGGATCTACCCACGGAAGAAGCCAATGATCAGGTCCCAAACCCAAATCTCATAAAACTCAACAATTTCAAAGCAAAGCTCACAACAAGAAAGACCAAGAGGAAATTATATTCTTCTTTACATATCTATCGAAACTCTTACTATCTGTCTTGATATTTCTCGCCTTGTACTCTAATGTGTCTCTCCTTATTAATCCTTTAATTGCCCTTTGCTGCTTTTTATATTCTGTCCAATCTTCTGATCTGTCGCCTATCTTTGCAGCATCAAATGTTTTTTCTTTAAGTTTAATACTATCATTAACTGTTTTCGTTAACCACGGATAGTGGGCCATGTCAGCATTTCGGTGTAATATTTTTCGCAGTACCCTTTCGCTGGTGATGGTGATTGTTTTAAGTTCCTCCCTCCCTTTTCCCTCTTCATTTAGGTACCTTTGGAATTTTTTCTAAGTCTTCTACAGCGCAAACAGACAGAAAATACCGTTCAACACCTCCGCCATGCCCTCGTTTCTCATTATTAATTCCCCAGACTCACTCTCTAGAGAACTAACACTAACTTTACCTATTTAAATACTTAAAGAAACTCTTACTCTCTGTTTTTATATTACTAGCTAGCTTTCTCCCACACTCTACTGTTTCCCTCTTTATTTCCGTCATTCTTTGCTCGTTTTTAAAATCGAGCCATTCTTCACTAATCTTTGCAGATTTGTGCAGTGTTTCTTTCAATTTATTTTCCTTAACTTCTTTATTTACCCACGTATGGTGCAATATTCTCCAAGATTATTTCCTTCTCACTAAGATAAATCTTTGGAGAGAGCTATTAAACATCTCCTTAAAAGTCTTCCACTGTATCTCTGCCGCCCTAACTTTTAACCTAGTTTCCTAGTTCGCTTTACTAGCTCTGCCTTTATACTCTTATAAATGCCTATATTTAGGTTTTAAAAAACTAATCTTAGACCCACAGTTTTCCCTTCAATCTGAACGTTGAAATTCTGTCATGTTATTATCAATGTGGCCGAGAGGTTCCTTTACCATGATTAATCCTGTCTCATTGCACATCACCAGTTCTAGAACAGCCTGATCTCCGGTTGCCTGTGGAATGTGCTGCTCTAAGGAACTGTCCAGAATAAACTCCATCAACCAATTTTCATGGCTACTTTTGTCAATCTAATTTGCCCAATCTACGTGTAGATTAAAGTCACCCCTGGTTATAATGGTAACATTCTTACACACCCCATTTATTACTTCCTGTATACTCTGTCTTACAGAAACCAATGAAGGACACTGAGCACGGGGATGTTGGGTGAACTAGATTTATGTGAGTTAGGATATAGACAGCAGAGTTTTGTATAGACTGTGGTTTATGGCAGTTTATAATAGGGAGGGTGACCAAGACAGCATTGGAATAGTCCAGTCTAGACTTAACACAGGAACAGATCAGTGTTTATGCCACAAATGGGCTCACATGGAGGAAGCTATTCAGGAAGTTATAGTTGGTAAGAACAGACATGCAATTAAACATGGTTTACAGAATTAACAGAGGGATAGAGAGAGACTTACCAGGGACACCGACAATAGCGATAATAGGATAATAAATGTGTTGAAACATGTTCAGTGCATAATAGATCCGATCTGCTAATGTTATCCAATCATAATTCGCAGTAAGATAGTAAAACCAATAGGATAAACTCCTGTCCATTGCTATAACATTCCAACCTATTGTTCTCAGATTCTGATCCATTGTTGTAACATTCCAATCTATTGTTCTCAGATTCTGATCGATCCTCTCCCTCTCTCTGGAGCTGCTGATCCCTGTTAGTGCTGGGGGAGCTGCTCCCGCTAACCCTATGGAATAACACATTGAAAGGAGTCCCTTATTAATAGAAAAGGGAAACCCTCCAGTGACATAAATAGAGTCTATGGAGATGGACATTAATTACAGTCACTGAGCAAACAGGTTCAGTTAACCCCTTTCAATCTAACACTTTTTGTACCACAATAAATTCGACCATTTACCCAGTCTGGATGGGAGTTATGAGGGTTGGTGAGAACAAGAATGGTGGAAATAGCAGAGGTACTGGTCCGAATCTTCCAATCCTCCTCGGATATGGGAGTGATGACAGAGGACTGGAAGGTTGTAACTGATACACCTTGTGTATGGGGTAAACCATGTACTGTCCAGTCAATCTGACGTCAGTGGTGGGGAAACCTCACAACCCAGGACAGAAATGTTTGCTGTTATGAAAAGCATAGCATAATAAATTTCAAGCAGCACGGGTATGCTAATCACAAATCATATCCGGCAAACTTAGCAAGAACTTAACCCAAGGTACTTCACAGCAGCATTATGAAATAAAGTATAACACCGAACCACAAAGGGAGAAATTAGGTGAGGTGAACAACAGCTTGGTCAAAGAGACAGATTTTAAAGGCGTGCCTTGAAGAATAAAAGCGAGGTGGAGAGGTGGAGCTGTGTAAGGAGGGTATTCCAGAGCTTGGGGCCGAGGCAACTGAAGGTGTGGCCATCAATGCTGGAGTAATTAATATCAGGGATGCACAAGAGGCCAGAATTAGAGAAGCAGAGATATCTCAGAGGGTTGTGGGGCTGGAGGAGATTACAGAGATAGTGAGGGGTGAGGCAATGGAGGGATTTGAAAACAAGCATGAGAATTTAAAAACCAGGACAATGCTTGACTGTGAGCTGATGTAGGTCAGTGATTGGGGAATGGGACTAGTTGTGAGTTAACACACAGGAAGCAGAGATGACCTCAACTATACAGATTGTAGAATGTGGGAGAATGAGTGGGAACAGTCTAGTCTACAGGTAATGAAAGCATGAATGAGAGCTTCAGCAGCAGATGAGCTGTGACAGGGGTGAAGTTGGGTGATGTTATTGATGTGGAAATAGGTGATCATAGTGATGGCAGAAATATGAGGTTGAAAGCTCATTTTGTGGTCGAATGTCACAAAATTGTTAGAGCACAGAAGGCGGCCATTCAGACCATCGTGTCTGTACTGGCTCTCCAGAAGAGCAATTCATCTCGTGTCACTCCCCTGCCTTCTCCCTGTAACTCTGTACAATCTTCCTTTTTGGTTCGCTGTCCAATTTCCTCCTGAATGCCTCGATTGAATCTGCCTCCACCACACTCTCAGGTAGTGCATTCCAGACCTTAACCACTCACTGCATGAAAAAGCTTTTCTCATGTCACTTCTGCTTTTTTCTACCAATTACTTTCATTCTTTAGCGTCTCGTTTTCGATCCTTTCAGGAGTGGGAACAGTTTGTCCGCATCCACTCTGTCCAGACACTTTATAATTTTCAATATCTTTTTCAATTCTCCTCGCAGCCTTCTCTTCTCTAAGGAAAATGTTCCAACTTCTCCAGTCTATCTTCATAACTGATATTCTTCATCCCTGGAATCATTCTTGTGAATGTTTTTGTACACTCTCCAATATCTTCACGTTACCAAAGTGTGGTGTCCAGAACTAGACGCAACACTGCAGATGAGACCGAACTAGTGTGTTGCATAAGTTCAAAACAACCCCCTTGCTCTTGTATTCCATACTGCTGTCAATATGGCCAGGTTACCGTATACTTTATTAACCGCTCTCTCAACCTATCCTGCCACCTTCAATGACCTATGGACATATACACCCAGGTCCCTCTGCTCCTGCACCCACATTAGAATTGCACCCTTTATTTTATATTGTCTCTCCATGATCTTCCTATCAAGATGAATCCCTTCACATTTCTCCACATTGAACTTCATCTGCCACCTGTCTGTCCATTCCACAAACTTGTCCATGACCTTTTGAAGTTCTACATTATCCTGCTCTCAGTTCACAATGCTTCCAGGTTTCGTATTATCTGCAAAATTTGGAAGCGTTCCCTGTAAACCGAGATCCAGGTCATTAATATATGTCAGGAAGAGAAATGATCCCAACACTAATCCCTGGGGAACTCCACTACAAACCTTAAATAAAAGAATAAGTGCTGGAAATACTCAAGAGGTCTGGCAGCGTCTGTGGACAGAGAAGCAGAGATAAACTTTCAGGCCTGTGCCCTTTCATCAGAATTGGCAAAGGTTAGAAATGTAATAGGTTTTAAGCAAATAAAGCAGTGATGGAGCAGAACAGAACAAAAGGGCTGTTGATAGAACAGAACGTCAGAGAGATTAACTGACGAGGAGGCCATGGAGAAAAGGCAAAGAGAGTGTGCTTATTGTGTGGTGAAAGACAAAGCGTTAGTGCAGAGAGGGTGTTAAATGACAGAATAATGAACAGCCCTAGCTAAAAGCACCAACATAAAAAAATCCAGTTTAAAGCAGGCACATTGCAAAAAAATGATAAAACAAAACAATAATTAAAAGAGTCAGTCATGCTCTGAAATTATTGAACTCAATATTCAGTCCGGAAGTCTGTAGAATGCCTAATCGGACAATGAGGTGCTGTTCCTCGAGCTGACATTGATGTTCACTGGAACACCGCAGCAGGTCAAACACAGATTGGGTGAGCGCTTTGTGGGACACCTCCGCTCAGTCCAAAACCATGACTCCGAGCTTCCTCTCGCTTGTCATTTCAACACCATTCACCCCCCACCCCTGCTCTCATGCAAACATTTCTGTCCTTGTGTTTACACCCCTCAACCCCGATTTACTTGCTTAAAACCTAATACATTTCTAACCTTTGCCAGTTTTGATGAAAGATCACAGACCTGAAATGTTAACTCTGCTTCTCTCTCCACAGATGCTGCCAGACCTGCTGAGTGTTTCCAGCACTTTCTGTTTTTATTTCAGATTTCCAGCATCTACAGTACTTTGCTTTGATTCCACAACAAACCTTACTCCAGCCCGAAAAGCATCCATTAATCACTACTCTCTGTTTCCTGTCACTCAACCAGTTTAGTTTCATGTTGCTACTGTCCTTTTTATTCGATGAGCTATAACTTTGCTCACAAGTCTGTTGTGTGGCACTTTATCAAATGCTTTTTGGTATTCCATTTCCACCACATTAACAGCTTTGCCCTCATCAAGCTTCCTTATTACTTCTTCAAAACACTCCGGTTAAACATTATTTAATTAGTTAAACATCATTTCGCCTCAGCAAATCCATGCTGGTTTTCCTTAATTAACCCACATTTGTACGTGTGCCTATTAATTTTGTCCCGAATATGACACCAAGGTGGAAAACAGTCTGTCTGAATCTTAGACTTTTACCAGGGAGAGGGATGGAATCAATAATAAGGGAACAGATTTGGAGTGAGGAGTGAAAACAATGGCTTCAGTCTTCCCAATAATTAATTGGAGGACATTCCTGCTCATCAAGTACTGGATGTCGGATAAGCAGTTGGATAATTAACAACAGTGGAGGAGTGAAGAGAGGTGGTGGTGAGGTAAACTTGATAGAGTTCTTTGATAAAACAATGGAGAGGGTTGATGAGGGAAGGAATGGTAGAAATTGCAGAGGCACTGACCAGAATCTTTCTATCCTTCTTGGATATGGGAGTCATGACAGAGGACCGGAGGGTTGTAAATGTTACTCCCTGTTACAAAAGGAGAGATTAGATAAATTCTGTAACTACTGACCAGTCAGTCTAATGTCGGTGGTTGGAAATTACTAGAAGCCAGAACCCAGCACAAAATATATCTTTCTTGGAAAAACATGGGATAATAAATGTTAAGCAGCACGGATCGGTTAATGACAAATCATATCTGATAATCTTGATCAAGATCGTTGATGACAGAACTGTGAGTGTTGATGAGGATAGTGTGTTTCCTGTTATGTATATGGACTTTCAAAAGGCCTGTGATCAAATGACATTTCATAGACTTGTTATGAAAAATGGAACACATCGATTAATGTGACAGTGAGAGTGTGGATATGACATTGACTCAAGGACAGAAAGCAGAGAGAAGTCGTGAGCGGTCATTGTTCAGACAGGGGGAGGGGGAGAATAAAGGGCTATTTCTCAGGGGTCGCTATTAGAACCAGTGCTCTTCCTGACATATAGATAGATATATAAATGACAGAGACATATATGTAAAAAAAACATAATTTCAACTCTTACAGATGACATGAAACTCATAACTAAGGGTGGAAAATTGCAGACCACAGAATTATCCAACCTGACAGACCTTTTTTATTTATTTATTCTGGACTCTAATCCAACACAAATGTATTTCTGACTTTGTAATTCGTCTGTTTAAGATTCTTGTGTGGCTGTGTGCGTGAATGTGTAGTGTATCTTTTTATTATCTTATTTAGATCAAGTTTAGATTGTTAAGTATCATAAACTCACCTCATGTTTCAGTCAAGAAAACCTATCTGATTGGTTCTTTCACAATCACAACAAAGGTAAAATACTGATTGAGGTGCTCAGCACGCCCACTGCTCTAAAGGAATAAACCCTGTTGCGGTGAAATAAGATACAGGACAAGAGGGGAGCCTGGGACCCCTCCTCACCTGGCTGTAACAGAAATGTGGAGGTTCTAGTGATGGTAAACCAACAGCAAATGAGAAATTGGAAGTGTGAAAAGCAATTGATCCTGAGAAAAGAACAAAAATAATTCAGTGCAGGTTTTATTGTGGTTTTCATTGCTAGAACACTAAAATGTCCACATTCGAAGCCAATACCTTCAGAATCCAGAGCAGATGAACATACAAATTAGGAGCATGAGTAGGATACTTGACCTCTCATGCCTGCTCTGCCATTCAATAAGATAATGACTAATCTGATTGTAAACTCGACTCCACATACCACCTAGCCCTAATAACCTTTCACCCCGTTGTTTGTCAAGAATCTGTCTACCTCTACTTACAAATATTGAAAGACTCTGCTTCTGTTGTCTTTTGAGGAAGAGAATTCCGAAGAATCAAGACCCTCTGAGAGAAAACAATATTCACCCCATCTCTGTTTTAAAAGGGCGACCCCTTATTTTCAAATAGTGGACCTTAATTATCGATACACCCAGAAAGGGAAACATCCACATCCACCCTGTCAAGACACTTCAGGATTTTATATGTTTCAATCAATTCGCCTCTTACTTTTCTAAATTCCAGTGGATATAAGCCTAGACTGTCCAATCTTTCCTCATAGGACAACCCACCCTTTCCAGGTATTAGTCTAGTAAACATTCTCTGAACTGCTTCCAACGCATTTACACCCTTCCTTAAATAAGGAAACCAATACTGTACACAGTACTCCAGATGTGGTCTCACCAATGCCCCGTATAACTGAAGCATAATCTCCCTTCCTTTGCATTCAATTCCCCTTGCGATAAACGATAACATTGCATTAGCTTTCCAAATTACGTGCTGTACCTGCATAATAACCTTTTGTGATTCATGCACTCGGACACCCAGATCCCTCTGCACCTCAGAGCTCTGCAATCGCTCACCATTTAGATAATAAGCTTCTTTTTATATTCTTCCTGCCAAAATGGACAATTTCCCACTTTCCCACAATATACTCCATTTGCCACGTCTTTGCCCACTCACTTAACCTATCTATATTAATTTGCAGCTGCTTATGTCCTCTTCACAAGTTGATTTATCTTTGTATCATCAGCAAATTTAGCAACCATGCCTTCGGCCCCTTCATCCAAGTCATTTATATAAATTGTAAAAAGTTGAGGTCCCAGCACTGATCCCTGTGGCACACCAGTTCTTACATCTTGCCAACCTGAAAATGACCCATTTATGCTTACTCTCGGTTTTCTCTTAGCTAGCCAATCTTCTATCCATGCCAACATGTTACCCACTTCACCATGAGCTTTTATTTTCGCAGAACCTTTGATGTGGCATCTTATCAAATGCATCCTGGAAATCTATGTACAGTACATCCACCGGTTCCCCTTTCTCCACAGTACATGGTACTTCAACAAAGAACTCCAATAAATTGTTTAAACATGATTTCTCTTTCATAAAACCATGTTGATGCTGCCTGATTACCTTGAATTTTTCTAAGTACCCTGCTATACCGTCCTTTATAATAGCTTCCAACATTTTCCCCAAGACAGATGTAATGCTAACTGGCCTGTAGTATCCTGTTTTCTGTCTCCCTCCCTTTCCGACTAAATAAGTTACATTAGCAATAAAGGAGTTGCATACATATGGAAGTAACTTGGGACAGGTTAAAAACCCAATCTGTTGAAAAGTTGAATAATGTAGCTGGACAGTTAGGAATTACTATCTGTCCAAAAGCTAGGAAACTGGAAATCCTAAGACTTGTGGCCAACCATTTTTCACTTGAAGCTGAAGACTCAAACAGGGTTAGGATCACGAACAGATAGAGTAATGTCAATTAAAGTAAAACTAGAACAAAAGAGACTAGAATTAGAATTCCAGAGAGAGCGAGAAAGAGCAGAGTGAGTGTCAAGAAAGGGAAAAAGTAAGAGTGTTCCAGAATGAGAAGGAGGAAAGGGAGTTCAGGCGGCTCAATCAACTGGAGAAAGGCCCAGTGCACCCAGTGAAGGCACAGATAGTGAGGGAGCTGCCCCTAGCTCAGGACCGTGTGCTGAGATGTTAAAGTTCTCCCAGTTCATTGCAATGAAGAGGATGTGGCAGAATTTTTCGGCACTTTTGAAAAGCTTGCAAGTAACTAAAATGGCCAGCAGAGAGCTAGCCGCTGTTTATACAAAGCAAAGTAACAGGAAAAGCACGTAAGTTTTATAATTGTTGCCAGATGAAAGTTCATCAAATTATGAGATGGGCGCATATGAGATAGTACCGGAGGTGTTCCGCCAAAAATACAGAATCCTTCAAAAGCATCCTGACTAAACGTACCTCGAGTTTTAAAGAGTTAAGCAGCTTCAGAACATAGGGACAGAGGAGCAGGAGTAGGCCATTCAGTCCATCGGGGCTGCTCCACCATTTAGTATGACCATGGTTGATCATCCACTTCAATGCCTTTTTCACCCATTATCTCCATAACCCCTTATGTCATTTGCAGTTATAAATCTGTCAATCTATAGTTTAAACATACTGAATGACTGCGATTCTACATCCCTCTGGGATGGAGAATTCCAAAGATTCAGAACCCTCTGAGTAAAGACATTTCTCCCTATCTCAAATCTAATTGGCTTCCCCCTTATTTTGAAATTGTATCTGTAAGTTTCAAACTCTACAACCAGGGGAAATATCATACGTGTATTGACCCGGTCTATCCCTTTGTATATTTAATAGGTTTCAATGAGATCGCGACTCATTCCTTGCAACTCTAGAGAATACAGGCCCAGTCTCCCCAATCTCTCTTCATAAGACAGCCCCGCCATCCCGGGAACAAGTCTGGTGAACCTTCGTTGCACTCTCTCTATGGCAATAATTTGCTTCCTAAGGTAAGTGGACTAAAACTGCATACAGTATTCCTGATGTGGTCGAACCGAGGTTCTATATAATTGACGCAAGACTTCACTACTCCTGTACTCAATTCATCTTGTCATAGAGTCATAGAGTCGTACAGCACAGAAACAAGCCCTTCGGCCCACCGCGTCTATGCCACCATAATGCCTATCTATACTAATCCCACCTGCCTGCATTAATTCCATATTCCTATATGCCTTGCTCATTCAAGTACCTGTCCAGATAACTCTTAAATGTCGCGACTGTTCCAGCCTCCACCACCTCCTCAGGCAGCTCATTCCAGATACCCACTACTCTTTGTGTGAAACATTTACCCCTTTGATCCCCTTTAAACATCCTCCCTCTCACCTTAAATCTAAGCGCTTTAGTTTTAGTCACCCCTCCCATGGCAAACAGACTCTGGCTATCTACCCTATCTATGCCTCTCATAATTTTATATACCTCTATCTTGTCCCCTCTCAGCCTCCTTCGCTCTAGGGAAAACAGATCCAGCCTATCCAATCTCTCTTTATAACTCAAGCCCTCCAAATCAGGCAACATGCTTGTGAATCTTTTCTGCACCCTCTCTAGCTTAATCACATCTTTCCTGTAGTGCGGTGACCAGAACTGCACACAGTACTCCAAATGCAGCCTAACCAACATTATGTACAACTGTCACATGACGTCCCAACTCTTGTACTCAATGCCTCGGCCAATGAAGGAAAGCATGCCAAACGCCATCTTCACTATCCTGTCTACCTGTGTTGTCACTTTCAGGGAACTATATACTTGCACCCCAAGGTCCCTCTGCTCAACAACACTCCCCAGGCACTGCCATTCACTGTATATGTCCTGCCCTGGCTTAACTTCCCAAAATGCATCACTTCACACTTGTCTGCGTTAAATTCCATTTGTTACTCCCTTGCCCACTTTCCCAGTTGATCTATATCCTGTTGTAACCTTAGATAACCTTCTTCACTGTCCACTATACCACCAATTATGTTGTCATCTGCAAACTTATTAATCATCCCCCTGACATTTACATCCAAGTCATTAATATATATAACAAACAACAAAGGGCCAAGCACCGATCTTGTGATAAAGGCTAACAGACTATTAGCCTTCCTAATTGCTTGCTGCACCTACATGTTAGTTTTCAGTGACCTACTGACACCCAATTCCCTTTGTACATGTACACTTTCTAATCTCTTACTATTCAAGAAATACTCTGCACAGCTATTCCACCTACCAAAGTGGATAACCTCATATTTTTCCATATTAGTATGCCCAATCAGGTCATTATTATCCAACTGTCCATTTAGCACATCCTTTGGAATAGATTCCCAGCATTTTCCCAATGAGTGATGTAGGAAGCTGGTCTATAATTCCCTGTTTTCGCTCTCCCTCCCTTCTTAAATAGTGGGTGACATTTGCTACCTTCCAATCTGCAGGAACAATTCTAGAATCTATAGAATTTTGGAAGATGATCACCAATGCATCCACTATTTCCATAGCTACCTCTTTCAACACTCTGGGATGCAGAATATCAGGTCCCTTGGAATTATTAAACTTCAGCTCCATTAATTTCCCAATACAACCTTCTTACTAATATTAATTTCCTTCACTTCCTCAATCTCCCTAGTCTCTTGGATCACTAATTCTGAGAGATGTTTTTGTATATTCCTCAGTGAAGACAGAAAAAAATAATCATTTAGCTTCACTGCCATTTCTCTATTCTCCATTCTAAATTCTCCTGACTCTGCCTGTAATGAACCCACATTTGTCTTCACCAAACGTTTCCTATTTATGTAGCAATAGAAGATGTACAGTCTGTTTTTGTGTTTATTGAGTCCACAAACTCTCTCCCCCTCCCATTAAAACCCATAAAGAGGGATAAACGGTTCAAAGAGCCAGACAGGTTGCAATTCTGGCTGATCGATTTTCCCTTGTACACAAGGCCTTAACCCCAAAGGGAAACACTTCCCTAGTCACACCAAAGACCCGAGAATAAAAGGTCGGGGGGGGGGGGGGGAGGTGATAGGAGCCCGAACGGCCAAGGGCAAGGAGGAAAACGCTCCAGACATGGGGCCCATCCTCAGGCCAAATAGGACGGTACTGAGAGCAAGGGTAATGACCAAATACCCGTGTGTTTCCACCGTAAGGCAGAACACCATCGAGTTCAAAGATATCAGTGATGGGGAAAACCTGTAGGATTAACCAGGGTCCACCGAATCAGTGCAGGAAAAGGGGCCCTGTTGTAAAGTACAGCAGATCAGGCTGTGCCTTTAACTGCAGCAGTCAGACCCAGTAAAGCTACCACAGAGAGTGCGTGAAAACTTAACAAAATCCCTGAGAGTTACCAGGATTTTGTATCCCAAGGAAAAGTGACCCCATACCCTTCCAGTGATGCAAGCAAACTCATAGTCATACTGAGGGATACAGGAGCCACCCAATCCTTTCTGCTGGGAAAAGGCAGGACCTTTCTCCGAGAGTGCAGTGAATGCTAGAGTGTTAGTGAATGGTATCGGAAGACGGTATACGACCATACATTTATATCAGCTGCACTTGGAGAGTGGCCCAGTTTGAGGACTGGTAACCATGGAGATTGTCCCTAGCTTACCAGTGGATGGGTCGTCCTGCTCCTTGGTAATGATATGACAGAGGAAAAGATGGCAGCTTCCCCAGTATTACTAGAGAGACCAAAAGAGGTCAGGGAGACAGAGCAGTTATTGGAGAAGGTCCCTGGCATTCTCCCTGATTATTTAGTTTAGTTTAGAGATACAGCACTGAAACAGGCCCTTCAGCCCACCGAGTCTGTGCCGACCATCAGCCACCCATTCATACGAATCCTACACTAATTCCATGTTCTTACCACATCCCCACCTGTCCCTATATTTTCCCTACCACCTACTTATTCTGGGGGCAATTTATAATGGCCAATTTATAATGCCAGCCATTGTGAGGACCTGAAAAGCGAATATAGGGAGTTAGGTTGGAAGCTGAAAGGCAGGACGAACAGAGTAGTAATCTCAGGATTGTTACCGCTGCCACGTGCCAGTGAGGCCAGAAACATGAAGCGAGTGCAGCTGAACACGTGGCTACAAAACAGGTGTAGGAGGGACGGATTCAGATATGTGGATCATTGGTATAAAAACAAGAAATGCTGAAACCACTCAGCAGGTCTGGCAGCAACTGTGGAAAGAGTAGCAGAGTTAACGTTTCGGGTCAGTGACCCTTCATCGGATCATTGGGATACCTTCTGGGGAAGGTGGGACCTGTACAAGAAGGACGGCTGGCATCTGAACTGGAGGGGCACCCATATCCTGGGCGGGAGATTTGCGAGAGCTCTTCGGGAGGGTTTAAATTAGTTTGGCAGGGGGATGGGAACCGGAGCTACGGATCAGTGGCTGGGGTAGCTGCTCAACAGGCAGATACCGAGTGCAGAGAGTCTGTGAGGAAGGTCAGACAATTGACACGACAAAGTTGCAACCAGTATGATGGGTTGAAGTGTGTCTATTTTAACGCAAGAAGTGTCAGAAATAAGTGTGATAAACTGAGAGCATGGATCAGTGCTTGGAGCGACGATGTTTTTGCCATTATGGTGACGTGGAAATCACAGGGGCAGGAATGTATGCTGGATGTTCTGGGGTTTAGATGTTTCAAAAGGAAGAGGGAGGGAGGTAAAAGAGGTGGGGGAGCGGCATTGTTAATCAGGGATAGTATCTCGGCTGCAGAAAGGGAGGTCGGCGAGGAGGATTTGTCTATTGAGTCATTATGTGTGGAAGTCAGAAATAGGAAATGAGCAGTCACTTTGTTGGGAGTTTTCTGTAGACCCCCCCAATAGCAACAGAGACATGGAGGAACAGATTGGGAGGCAGATTTTGGAAAGGTGCAGATGTAACAGGGTTGTTGTCATGGGTGACTTCAACTTCCCTAATATTGATTGGAACCTCCTTAGTGCAAATAGTTTGGATGGAGCAGTTTTTGTCAGGTGTGTCCAGGAAGGTTTCCTGACTCAATATGTAGATAGGCCGACTCGAGGGGAGACTATGTTGGACTTGGTGCTTGGCAACGAACCAGGCCAGTTGGCAGACCTATCGGTGGGGGTGCATTTCGGTGATAGTGATCACAACTCCCTGACCTTTACTATAGTCATGGAGAGGGACAGGAGCAGATGGGATGGGAAAATATTTAATTGGGGGAGGGGGAATTACAATGCTATTAGGCAGGAACTGGGGAGTAGAAACTGGGAACAGATGTTCTCAAGGAAATGCACGACAGAAATGTGGAAGCTGTTTAGGGAGCAATTGCTGCGACTGCTGGATAAGTTTGTCCCGATGAGGCAGGGAAGGGATGGTAGGGTGACAAGAGATGTGGAATAGCTATTCAAGAGGAAGAAGGAAGATTACTTAAGGTTGAGGAAGCAAGGATCAGACAGGGCTCTCGAAGGTTACAAGGTAGCCAGGAAGGAACTTAAGAATGGATTTAGGAGAGCTAGAAGGGGACTTGAAAAAGTCTTGGCGGGTCGGATTAAGGAAAATCCCAAGGCGTTCTACACTTATGTGAGGAACAAGAGGATGGCCAGATGAGGGTAGGGACGATCAGGGATAGTGGAGGGAACTTGTCGGAGGAGGTAGGGGAGGTCCTAAATGAATACTTTGCTTCAGTATTCACTAGTGAGAGGGACCTGGTCGTTTGTGAGGACAGCGTGGAACAGGCTGATATGCCCGAACAGGTTGAGGTTAAGAGGGAGGATGTGCTGGAAATTTTGAATGGCATGAGGACAGATAAGTCCCCGGGGCCAGTCGGGATATACCCAAGGATATTACGGGAATCGAGGGAAGAGATTGCTGCTGCTTTGGCGATGATCTTTGCGTCCTCACTGTCCACTGGAGTAGTACCGGATGATTGGAGGGTGGCAAATGTTGTTCCCTTGTTCAAGAAAGGGAATAGGGATAACTCTGGGAATTGTAGACCAGTCAGTCTTACGTCAGTAGTGGGCAAATTATTGGAGAGGATTCTGAGAGACAGGATTTATGATTGCTCGGAAAAGCATGGTTTGATTAGAGAAAGTCAGCATGGCTTTGTGAGGGGCAGGTCATGCCTCACAAGCCTTATTGATTTCTTTGAGGATGTGACAAAACACATTGATGAAGGAAGAGCAGTGGATGTGGTGTATATGGATTTTTGCAAGGCTTTTGATAAGGCTCCCCATGGTAGGCTCATTCAGAAAGTGAGGAGGCATGGGATACAGGGGAAGTTGGCTGTCTGGATACAAAATTGGCTGGCCCATAGAAGACAGAGGGTGGTAGGAGATGGAAAGTGTTCAGCATGGAGCTCGGTGACCAGTGGTGTTCCACAAGGATCTGTTCTGGGACCTCTGCTCTTCGTGATTTTTATAAATGAATTGGATGAGGAAGTGGAAGGCTGGGTTAGCGAGTTTGCCGATGACACGAAGGTTGCTGGAGTTGTGGATAGTGTGGAAGGCTGTTGTAGGCTGCAACGGGACATTGACAGGATGCAGAGCTGGGCTGATAAGTGACAGATGGAGTTCAACCTGGAAGAGTGTGAAGTGATTCATTTTGGAAGTTCGAATTTGAATGTGCAATACAGGCTTAAAGACAGGATTCTTGGTAGTGTGGAGGAACAGAGGGATCTTGGGGTCCATGTCCATAGATCGCTCAAAGTTGCCATCCAAGTTGATAGGGTTGTTAAGAAGGCGTATGGGGTTTTGGCTTTTATTAACAGGGGGATTGAGTTTAAGAGCTGCGAGGTGATGCTGCAGCTCTATAAGGCCCTGGTTCGACCACACTTGGAATATTGTGTTCAGTTCTGGTCGCCTCATTATAGGAAGGATGTGGAAGCTTTAGAGAGGGTGCAGAGGAGATTTACCAGGGTGCTGCCTGGACTGGAGGGCATGTCTTATGAAGAAAGATTGAGGGAGCTAGGGCTTTTCTCATTGGAGCGAAGAAGGATGAGAGGTGACTTGATAGAGGGGTACAAGATGATGAGAGGCATAGATAGAGTGGATAGTCAGAGACTTTTTCCCAGGGTGGAAAGGGCTATCACCAGGGGGCATAATTTTAAGGTTATTGGAGGAAGGTTTTGGGGAGATGTCAGAGGTCGGTTCCTTGCACTGAGAGTGGTGGGTGCGTTGAATGCGCTGCCAGCGGTAGTAGTAGAAGCAGATACATTAGCGACATTTAAGCAGCTCTTGGATAGGTACATGAATGATAGTAGAACGAAGGGTCGGTCGTTAGATGATCTTAGAGTAGGTTAAATGTTCGACACAACATCGTGGTTCGAAGGGCCTGTTCTGTGTTCTTACCTAGCAACCTCCAAGACTTTGGCATGTGGGAGGAAACCGGAGCACCCAGAGGAAACCCACTCAGACACAGGGAGAACGTGCAAACAGGCAGTACCCAGAATTGAACCCGAGTCGCTGGAGCTGTGAGGCTGCGGTGCTACCCACTGCACCACTGTGCCAGCCATTGTGTTGTGACTCGGTCCATGGCTAAACAATCCCATCAGAGGCGGCTGAACTGACACTAGAGACGGATGACCCGACTGTCTGGTTGCCTAAAAAATTCTTTGAGAGGTAGGAGGATCCAAAGGATGTGTTCAACAGATCTTCCCTATTTGAGGCTCAACAACCCGACCCAGTCTGTGCTATATTGCACAGACTGTCCAAACCAACACTGAAGCAGAGGGAGTTGCAGAGTGCTACTATTTAAAGAATGAGGTGCTGATGAGGAAGTGGAGACCTCCTCACAGACCTGCGGATGAGGAGTGGACAGTGCTTCACCAGATAGTGGTGCTGCTGAGGTAACTTAAAGAAATATTAAGAATGACCCACGAGCTCCCAAAGGCTGGACATCTCGGTGTATGAAAAATTCGAAGACTGAATAAGAGAACATTTTGACTGGCCACAACTCCTCAAAGATGTGGCGCAGTACTTTAAAACTGGTCACATGTGCCAGGTTGTGGGGAAGCCCCAACCTGCAATAAATCCTGCACCCTAATTGCCATACCAGATTTTAGGGAACCCTTCAGCAGAGAGTTGGTGGATTGTGTGGGACATCTGCTCAAAACAATAGAGGGATTACCAGTATCTTCTCACCATTATGGATGTGGTGACCCGATGCCCAGAGGCCATTCTCCCGAAGAGCTATCTCTGCCAAGGTAGTGGTGGAGGGGCTAACCCAATTCTTTATCCAATATGTGCTGCCTGCTGAGATCCAGATGGATCAGGGCACACATTCTATGTCCAGTATTTTTGAAAAGGTTATGGGTAATCTGGACATCACCCAGCTAAGGTCCTTAGCCTACCACCCACAGTCACAAGGGGCTTTGGAGCGGTACCACCAGACCCTAAAGACAATGAACAGGCCATACTGCTGTGAGTAACCTCATGACTGGGACAAAGGGCTGGGATTTCTCCTGTTGGAAACCAGGGACGTATCCAATGATTCCACTGGCTTTAGTCTCTTTGAATTAGTTTATGGACCCGAAGTAAGAGTTCCTCTTAAACTAATCAAGGAGAGGTTTATGGGACACAGGGATGAGTCTTCCATTTCAGACTACATTTCCATGCTCTGGGAACGGCTCATGAGTGTCTGTTCAATGGCTCAGAAACACCTAAAGATCTCCCAGGCAGCTATGAAAATGTATGCAGGCAAAAATGACAAGGTCAGAACATTTCATCCCAGAGACCATGTATTGTTCCTATTCCCACTGCAGGGTGAACCCCTGAAAGCCCGGTCCAGTGGGCCATATCGTGTGGCAAAAGGAACAGCCAGGTAAATTATTTAATTGGCACTCTAGACCAAAGGCAAAAAGCAAAGACTGTGGAGGGGACAGACAAGTAGAGATCTGTCAGACTGACATGAGGGAAGGTTTGAAAAGGACAGTGAGGACAGGTTCGAGGTGGGCTAGGAGTATTCCCAACTGGAACCCCCTGCTCCCCGATTAGCCAACCCTGAAATGTTAGATAAATTAGACCACACGCTCGCCTCATTAAATGCAACCCAAAAAGACACCCTAAAAAGGTTGCTAACAGCAATTACAGAAAGCTGCAAGAACAAAGAAAGTTCTGAAAAAGGCAAGCCAATGGTGAGGGAGATGCCTCACCTAGTCGAAGTGCCGCAGGAGAATGAAGTGGAAGCTGGACAGGCACTTGTGAATGCTAATGTACCAGAGGACTTAGGACAGATCAGAAAAAATGATGTTCCCTAGAGTAAAGGGAAAGGTGAGGGCAAAATATCCCAAAGTAAACAGCATTTGTGTACCTCACCAGAAAGTTAAAAGTAAGGTCAGTGTGGCTCTCCCCACTGAAGAACCCAATGATCAGGTCCCAAACCCAAAGCTAATGAAACCTAACAATTTCAAAATAGAACTCAGCAAGAACAAAGGCCCAAAGGAAATCTCAGACACCTCACAGGGTCTAAAAAAAAGTATTGCACACTGTCGGTTTGGGGAGAAGGATTATCAAGGTGCAGGAACCTGAATAGTTAAAGCTTCATTGCAGGAGAGAAAAAAAAACAATGTAATCGCTGATGCAATGTCCAGGGTCGAACCCGACACATAACCATCCCAGACAAAACTCCAAAAAATTATATCAGTACAACTGTAACAGACAATGTCAGCTGCAGGAATTCTAAGATTAATATGTCAGTTTGAGAAGTTATTATTGAGAATGAATGTGCGTTTCCTTCTATTTCTTCCCACAATTCTGTAATAAAATGTTCCTATTATCACATTTCTTTCCATGTGCTGCAGCGGTATCAAGTTAATACAATATGCCCAATGACGAATTTTAATTCATCGATTAGAAACTTACAGTAGACGTTTAATGGGAAAAAATCCTACAGTTAACCTTGAAACAACTGGCAGCCAAGATGGCCACCGCAATTGGTATCTGAAATACCTTTTCACATTCCAGGGGCAACAGGAGACACATGTTTGATGAGCCTGGACACAAAACATTAGCTTGCTCTAGTTATTGAACTACCTAAGATTACATTCATTAACACGGTATACAAGGCCATCCTGACACATTGACTTTTAAAGAACAAACTCCTCCAAGTGTAAATACTGGTATCCTGAGCCCTGGGGAGATAGAAGTTTCTCATTTGAATCTCTTAATAAGGGTCCAGCGAACACAGTGAGGCAGTCAGGAGACCTTCTGTCCATATCTGTGAAAGCTGGAAGTTTCCCCTGGACAAAGATAGACAAGCCAGTGATTCAAACTGTTCAGACATAGAAGGGCTGTGTCTCCCTCCTCCTCTCTGTGTCCAGATAACACCACATGTTTGAAAACCACGTGAAGCTGTGAGCCCTCCAAGCCTACAGATTACTACATTCAGAGACACCAGGGGAAGGAAGCCACCCACAAGTCTGCCTCCAATAAAACCCAGAGCCACGTGGGCCAGCCACAAAGGGCACTTTGACCAGCCAAAGACTTCAAGAATGCAACTTCAGCCAGAATACCACCGAATCGTCCAATCTCACAGAATGAGTATTTTATTTTATTTTTTAACTTATTTAGGACTCCAATCCCACCACAAATGTACTTCTCACTCTGTAATCTATTTGTGTGTGATTCTCATGTGAGAGTGTGTGTAAATGTGTGGTGTATTTTTTAATGATTTTATTTAGATCGGGTTCAAATTGTTAAGTATAAGCAAGTCACCTCTTTCGTGCTTAAACTCGAGAGAACCTGTCTGATCGGTTCCTTCACCATCACACCAAAGGTAAAAGGTAAAATACTCACTGAGACGGTTACTACATCCACTCTCGAAAAAGGACAAACCCTACTGCGTTCAAATAAGAGGAAGGACAATAGGAGAGACTGTGAACCCTCCTCACCTGGCTGTAACAATAGGCAGGGTTGGAGATGGAGAGAACACAGGAATGAACTCAGCTCAGCATTAAATAGATAGCAGAGGTTGTAAACTTCCTGGTTCAGCGTCAGACAATGGCCAGCGAGGGGGCTGCAGATCGTGGATAGGCAATAGAGTTTGTGACAGATAATGAAGATAATGGCTTCAGTCTTCTCACGATATAAATTACAAGAACGCTAGTTCAATGAAATATGGTTTATGAATCTAATAGTTGGATAAAGGGACTTACCAGGAACACCAATAATAGTGAGGATGGGATAATAAATTGATTGAATCATCTTCAGAGCATAAACGATCCGCTCTTCCAATGTTATCCAATAATAATCTGCAGTGAGCCAGTAAAACCAATAGGATAAGCTCCTGCTGCCCATTGTAGTAACATTCCAATCTATTGTTCTCAGATTATGACCCATTGTTGTAACATTCCAATCTATTGTTCTCAGATTATGACCCATTGTTGTAACATTCCAATCTATTGTTCTCAGATTCTGACCCATTGTTGTAACATTCCAATCTATTGTTCTCAGATTCAGATCCATTGTTGTAACATTCCAATCTATTGTTCTCAGATTCTGATATACTACTTCGCTCTCTCTCTGCAGCTGCTGATCTCTGTTATGTTCCCGCTGACAATATGGGACAATACATTGAAAGGAGCCCCTTCTTAATAGACGATGGAAAACCTCCCAGCGACGCAATTAGGGTCCATGGAGACGGACATTAATTACAGTCACTGAACAAACAGGTTCAATTAACTCCGTTCAATCTAACACTTTTTATACCACAATAAAGTAGAACATTTATCCAGTCTGGATAGGATATCTGAGGTTTAATGAGGGAAAGGAATTGTGGAAACTCAGCGGCACTGGCCAGAATCTTTGAATCCTCCTTTAATATGGGAGTGGTGACAGAGGACTGGAAGGCTGTAAATGTTACACCCTATTTAACAAAGGAAGTTGGACAAACCCTGTAACTACTGACCAGTCAGTTTAATGTTGGTGGTTGGAAACTTCTAGAGGCCGTAGCCCAGCACAAAATTTCTTGCCTGTCAAATCTTGGGTTAATAAATGACGAACAGCGTGGATAGGTTAATAGAAAATCATTTGCTAATCTTTATCGAGTTCGTTGAGGACGTAACTGTGAGTATTAATGAGAATAGCGTGTTTCACAAAATGGAATCATAGAATCATAGAAAGGTTAAGGCACAGAAAGAGGCCAGTTGGCACGTTATTGCTGTGCCAGCCAATCAACGATCCGCCTATTCGAATCCCACCTTCCAGCATTTGGCCAATAACCCTGCAGATTGTGGCACTTGAACTGCATATTCCAGACTCCTGATGAATGTTTTGAGGGTCCCTGCCTCAACTACCCTTTCAGTCAGTGAGTTCCAGACTCACTCCAAAGCAGGGGACCCAGCCCTGAGCCTTGTTGAACGCCACTGGAAACATCCGTTCAATCTCTAAAATACCCGTCAACAATTACCCTTTGTTTCCTGCCACTGAGCCAATTTCCCATTTCTGGGTGAACAGGTTTTTCATCAACTCCCTACTAATCCTTCCACCAATCATTTTAAATCTATGCCCCCTCATCACAGATCTCTCTGCTCAGGTGAATAGACCCTTCACCTCCACTCTATCCAGGCCCCTAAAAATTAAATACATTTCAATCAGATCTCCCCTCAACCTTCTCTGTTCCAAGGAGAACAACCCCAGCCTATCTAATCTTTCCTCATAGCTGCATTTTTCCAGTCCTGGCAACATCCTCGTAAATCTCCTCTGTACCCTCTCGAGTGCAGTCACATCCTTTCTGTAATGAGGTGACCAGAACTGCACACAATACTCAAGCTATGGTCTACCCAATGAGTTATACAGTTCCAGCATAACCTCCATGCTCTTGCATTCTATACCTCGGCTAATAAAGGAAAGTATTCCATATGCCTTCTTAACCACATTATCGACCTGTCCTGCTACCTTCAGGGATCGGTGGACATTGACTCCTCTACTCTTTCCAGTATTTTACCATTAATCGTGCATCCCTTTACCTTGTTTGACCTCCTCAATTTCAACGCCTCATTCTTAATCAGGTGGAATCCCATTTGCCACATTTCCACCATCGATATCTTCCTGCAGCCGACAGCAATCCTCCTCGCTATCCACCTCACGGCCAATCTGTGTGTCATCTACAAACCTCTTGATCATGCTTCTACATTTACGTTCAAATCGTTAATATATACCTCAAAAAGCAGGCGACCCAATTTTGTATCAACCTTGCTGTATTTCCCTGGATTCCATGGGATTTTATTTTTTTTAACCAGTCTGCCAAGTGGGACCTTGTAAAAAGCCTTGACAAAAATCCATGTCGACCACATGAACTGCACTACCCTCATCTATCGACCTTGTTACTTCTTCAAAAAATTCAATCAATTTGGTCAAACAAGAAAGTCCCTTAACAAATCCATGCTGATTATCCTTGATTAGCCTGAGCCTTTCGAAGTGACAGTTTATCCTGTCTCTCAGAATAGAGTCCAATAATTTGCCCACTACTGAGGTTAGACTGACTGGCCTGTAATTTTTCAGTCTACCCCTGGCTCCCTTCATAAACAGAGGTACAATGTTAACAGTACTCCAATCCTCTGGCACCATACCTGTTCCCAGTGAGGAGTGGAAAATGATGGTCAGACCCTCTGCTATTTCCTCTCTTGCTTCTTTCAACAGCCCAGGATACATTTCATCCGGATCTGGTGAATTATCAACTTTCAAGGATGCTAATTCCATTAATACTTCTTCTCTCCCCATGTAAATCACATCAAATACTTCATATTCCTCCGCCTTAACTATAATATCTGCATCAGACCCCTATTTTGTAAAGAGAAGCACAAAGTATTCATTAAGAACCATACCAGCATCTTCCACCCCTGCACATGCATATGCAATTATGTATATACACTTATGTATACAGACGTTCAAAAGGCCTGTGATCAAATAACATTTCACATTGGATTTGGTACTGGGTAATGAACCCGGCCAGGTGTTCGATTTAGATGTAGGTGAGCACTTTGGCGATAGTGATCACAATTCGGTTACGTTTACCTTAGCGATGGGCAGGGACAGGTAAATACCGCAGGGCAAGAATTACAGCTGGGGGAAAGGAAATTATGACGCGATTAGGCAAGATTTAGGATGTGTAGGATGGGCAAGGAAACTGCAGGGGATTGGCACAAACGAAATGTGGAGCTTATTCAAGGAGCAGCTAATGCGTGTCCTTGATAAGTATGTACCTGTCAGGCAGGGAGGAAGTTGTCGAGCGAGGGAGCCGTGGTTTACTCAAGAGGTTGAAGCGCTTGTCAAGAGGAAGAGGGCGGCTTATGTTAGGATGAGACGTGAAGGCTCAGTTAGGGCGCTTGAGAGTTCCAAGCTAGCCAGGAAGGATCTAAAGGGAGGGCTAAGAAGAGCAAGGAGAGGACACGAGAAGTCATTGGCGGATAGGATCAAAGAAAACCCTAAGGCTTTCTGTAGGTATATCAGGAATAAACGAATGATAAGAGTTAGAACAGGGCCAATCAAGGATAGTAGTGGGAAGTTGTGTGCGGAATCAGAGGAGATAAGGGAAGCGTTAAATGAATATTTTTCGTCAGTATTTACAGTAGAAAAACAAAATGTTGCCGAGGAGATTACTGAGATACAGCCTACTAGGCGAGATGGGATTGAGAGTCACAAGGAGGAGGTGTTAGCAATTTTGGAAAGAGTGAAAATAGATAAGTCCCCTGGGCCAGATGGGATTTATCCTAGGATTCTCTGGGAAGCCAGGGAGGAGATTGCAGAGCCGTTGTTGTTGATCTTTATGTCGTCATTGTCGACAGGAGTAGTGCCGGAGGACTGGAGGATAGCAAATGTTGTCCCCTTGTTCAAGAAGGGGAGTAGAGACAGCCCTGGTAATTATAGACCTGTGAGCCTTACTTCGGTTGTGGGTAAAATGTTGGAAAAGGTTATAAGAGACAGGATTTATAATCATCTTGAAAAGAATAAGTTCATTTGCGATAGTCAGCACGGTTTTGTGAAAGGTAGGTCGTGCCTCACAAACCTTATTGAGTTTTTCGAGAAGGTGACCAAACAGGTGGATGAGGGTAAAGCCGTGGATGTGGTGTATATGGATTTCAGTAAGGCGTTTGATAAGGTTCCCCACGGTAGGCTATTGCAGAAAATACGGAAGTATGGGGTTGAAGGTGATTTAGAGCTTTGGATCAGAAATTGGCTAGCTGAAAGAAGACAGAGGGTGGTGGTTGATGGCAAATGTTCATCCTGGAGTTTAGTTACTAGTGGTGTACCGCAAGGTTCTGTTTTGGGGCCACTGCTGTTTGTCATTTTTATAAACGACCTGGATGAGGGTGCAGAAGGGTGGGTTAGTAAATTTGCGGATGACACGAAGGTCGGTGGAGTTGTGGATAGTGTCGAAGGGTGTTGTAGGGTACAGAGGGACATAGATAGGCTGCAGAGCTGGGCTGAGAGATGGCAAATGGAGTTTAATGCGGAGAAGTGTGAGGTGATTCACTTTGGAAGGAGTAACAGCAATGCAGAGTACTGGGCTAATGGGAAGATTCTTGGTAGTGTAGATGAGCAGAGAGACCTTGGTATCCAGGTACATAAATCCCTGAAAGTTGCTACCCAGGTTAATAGGGCTGTTAAGAAGGCATATGGTGTGTTAGCCTTTATTAGTAGGGGGATCGAGTTTCGGAGCCACGAGTTCATGATGCAGCTGTACAAAACTCTGGTGAGGCCGCACCTTGAGTATTGCGTGCAGTTCTGGTCACTGCATTATAGGAAGGATGTGGAAGCTTTGGAAAGGGTGCAGAGGAGATTTACTAGGATGTTACTTGGTATGGAAGGAAGGTCTTACGAGGAAAGGCTGAGGGACTTGGGGTTGTTTTCGTTAGAGAGAAGGAGGAGGAGAGGTGACTTAATAGAGACATACAAGATAATCAGAGGGTTAGATAGGGTGGATTGGAGAGTCTTTTTCCTCGGATGAGGATGGCAAACACGAGGGGACATAGCTTTAAGTTGAGGGGTGAAAGATATAGGACAGATGTCAGAGGTAGTTTCTTTACGCAGAGAGTAGTAGGGGCGTGGAACGCCCTGCCTGCAACAGTAGTAGACTCGCAAACTTTAAGGGCATTTAAGTGGTCATTGGATAGACATATGGATGTAAATGGAATAGTGTAGGTCAGATGATCGGCGCAACATCGAGGGCCGAAGGGCCTGTACTGCGCTGTAATATTCTAATTCTAATTCTAATTCTAATTTCACAGACTTATGATGAAAATGTAACACATGGATTAATGTGACAGTGATAGTGTGGATATGACACTGACTCAGGGACAGAAAACAGAGAGGAGTGGTGAACAGTCATTGTTCAGACTGGTGGAGGAGGGGGTGGAAACAGTGCTGTTTCTCAGGGGTCAGTATTAGAACCAGTACTCTTCCTGACATATAGATAGGTATATAAATGACATAGAATTATGTGTAAAGAGCAGAGTTTCAACATTTGCATATTGCAGCAACTCAAATGTAGCTGCCAGTGCGGAGGATAGTCAGCAGTACATGGACAGTCTGATGACGAAATGAAATAACACATGGTAAATTAAATTTAACACATAGAATTTGGGAAGTGATTATTTTGTGAGGAATAGTAAGGGGAGTGAATGGAAACTGAACTGCATCATTTAAAAATAGTACATGAACACAGAAACCTGCGTGTGTATGTCCACAAATCTTCAATGGTGGCTGGACAAGTTGTGAAGGTTTTAAAAAGGCATACGGGATCGTTAGCTTTATAACTATATTGAAAAAACAGAGAACATTCTGCTAAGACACGATAAATGACTGCTTAAGCCTCAGCTGGACCATCTCCAACAAGAGAGAATCTAGCCATTTTCCCCTTGACATTCAACGGCATTACCATTGCTGAATCCCCCACTATCAACATCCAAGGGGCTACCATTGACCAGAAACTGAACTGGAATAGTCATAAAAATACCGTAGCTACAAGAGCAGGTCAGAGGCTAGGAATCCTGAGGCGAGTAACTTACCTCCAGACTCCCCAAAGCCTGTCCAGAATCCACAACGCACAAGTCAGGAGTGTGATGGAAAACTCTCCATTTGCCTGAATGGGTGCAGCTCCAACAACTCTCAAGAAGCTCGACAGCATCCAGGGCAAAGCTGCCCGCTTGTTTGGCACCCCATCTACAAACATTCACACCACCGACACACAGTGGCAGCAGTGTGTACCTTGACTGAAACAGGACATAGATAATTAGAATGTTGAGAGGATCAGGATGATAGTAATTGACTGAAACAGGACATAGATAATTAGAATGTTGAGAGGATCAGGATGATAGCAATTGACTGAAGCAGGACATAGATATTTAGAATGGACAGACAGTCAGGATGATAGTAATTGACTGAAACAGGACATAGATAATTAGAATGTTGAGAGGATCAGGATGATAGCAATTGACTGAAGCAGGACATAGATATTTAGAATGGACAGACAGTCAGGATGATAGTAATTGACTGAAACAGGACATAGATAATTAGAATGTTCAGAGGATCAGGATGATAGCAATTGACTGAAGCAGGACATAGATATTTAGAATGGACAGACAGTCAGGATGATAGTAATTGACTGAAACAGGACATAGATAATTAGAATGTTGAGAGGATCAGGATGATAGTAATTGACTGAAACAGGACATAGATAATTAGAATGTTCAGAGGATCAAGATGATAGCAATTGACTGAAACAGGACATAGATATTTAGAATGGACAGACAGTCAGGATGATAGTAATTGACTGAAACAGGACATAGATAATTAGAATGTTGAGAGGATCAGGATGATAGTAATTGACTGAAACAGGACATAGATAATTAGAATGTTCAGAGGATCAAGATGATAGCAATTGACTGAAACAGGACATAGATAATTAGAATGGACAGAGGATCAGGATGATAGTAATTGACTGAAACAGGACATAGATAATTAGAATGTTCAGAGGATCAGGATGATAGCAATTGACTGAAGCAGGACATAGATATTTAGAATGGACAGACAGTCAGGATGATAGTAATTGACTGAAACAGGACATAGATAATTAGAATGGACAGAGGATCAGGATGATAGTAATTGACTGAAACAGGACATAGATAATTATAATGTTCAGAGGATCAGGATGATAGTAATTGACTGAAGCAGGACATAGATATTTAGAATGGACAGAGGATCAGGATGATAGTAATTGACTGAAACAGGACATAGATAATTAGAATGTTCAGAGGATCAGGATGATAGCAATTGACTGAAGCAGGACATAGATATTTAGAATGGACAGACAGTCAGGATGATAGTAATTGACTGAAATAGGACATAGATAATTAGAATGTTGAGAGGATCAAGATGATAGTAATTGACTGAAACAGGACATAGATAATTAGAATGGACAGAGGATCAGGATGATAGCAATTGACTGAAACAGGACATAGATAATTAGAATGTTCAGAGGATCAAGATGATATTAATTGACTGAAATAGGGCATAGATAATTAGAATGGTCAGAGGATCAGGATGATAGTAATTGACTGAAACTTGACATAGATAATTAGAATGTTGAGAGGATCAGGATGATAGTAATTGACTGAAACAGGACATAGATAATTAGAATGGTCAGAGGATCAGGATGATAGTAATTGACAGAAACAGGACATAGATAATTAGAATGTTCAGAGGATCAGGATGATAGCAATTGACTGAAGCAGGACATAGATAATTAGAATGTTCAGAGGATCAAGATGATATTAATTGACTGAAATAGGGCATAGATAATTATAATAGACAGAGGGTCAGGATGATAGCAATTGACTGAAACTGGACATAGATAATTAGAATGGACAGAGGATCAGGATGATAGTAATTGACTGAAACTTGACATAGATAATTAGAATGTTCAGAGGATCAGGATGATAGTAATTGACTGAAACAGGACATAGATAATTAGAATAGACAGAGGATCAGGATGATAGTAATTGACAGAAACAGGACATAGATAATTAGAATGTTCAGAGGATCAGGATGATAGCAATTGACTGAAACTTGACATAGATAATTAGAATGTTCAGAGGATCAGGATGATAGTAATTGACAGAAATAGGGCATAGATAATTATAATAGACAGAGGGTCAGGATGATAGTAATTGACTGAAACTTGACATAGATAATTAGAATGTTCAGAGGATCAGGATGATAGTAATTGACTGAAACTTGACATAGATAATTAGAATGTTCAGAGGATCAGGATGATAGTAATTGACTGAAACAGGACATAGATAATTAGAATAGACAGAGGATCAGGATGATAGTAATTGACAGAAACAGGACATAGATAATTAGAATGTTCAGAGGATCAGGATGATAGTAATTGACTGAAACTTGACATAGATAATTAGAATGTTCAGAGGATCAGGATGATAGTAATTGACAGAAACAGGACATAGATAATTAGAATGTTCAGAGGATCAGGATGATAGCAATTGACTGAAACTTGACATAGATAATTAGAATGTTCAGAGGATCAGGATGATAGTAATTGACAGAAATAGGGCATAGATAATTATAATAGACAGAGGGTCAGGATGATAGTAATTGACTGAAACAGGACATAGATAATTAGAATGTTAAGAGGATCAGGATGATAGTAATTGACTGAAACAGGACATAGATAATTAGAATGGACAGAGGATCAGGATGATAGTAATTGACTGAAACATGACATAGATAATTAGAATGGACAGAGGATCAGGATGATAGTAATTGACTGAAACAGGACATAGATAATTAGAATGTTCAGAGGATCATGATGATAGTAATTGACTGAAACAGGACATAGATAATTAGAATGGACAGAGGATCATGATGATAGTTCTTTCTTTTGGGCCTCCTTATCTCGAGAGACAATGGATACGCGCCTGGAGGTGGTCAGTGGTTTGTGAAGCAGCGCCTGGAGTGGCTATAAAGGCCAATTCTGGAGTGACAGGCTCTTCCACAGGTGCTGCAGAGAAATTTGTTTGTTGGGGCTGTTGCACAGTTGGCTCTCCCCTTGCGCCTCTGTCTTTTTTCCTGCCAACTACTAAGTCTCTTCGACTCGCCACAATTTAGCCCTGTCTTTATGGCTGCCCGCCAGCTCTGGCGAATGCTGGCAACTGACTCCCAAGACTTGTGATCAATGTCACATGATTTCATGTCGCGTTTGCAGACGTCTTTATAACGGAGACATGGACGGCCGGTGGGTCTGATACCAGTGGCGAGCTCGCTGTACAATGTGTCTTTGGGGATCCTGCCATCTTCCATGCGGCTCACATGGCCAAGCCATCTCAAGCGCCGCTGACTCAGTAGTGTGTATAAGCTGGGGATGTTGGCCGCTTCAAGGACTTCTGTGTTGGAGATATAGTCCTGCCACCTGATGCCAAGTATTCTCCGAAGGCAGCGAAGATGGAATGAATTGAGACGTCGCTCTTGGCTGGCATACGTTGTCCAGGCCTCGCTGCCGTAGAGCAAGGTACTGAGGACACAGGCCTGATACACTCGGACTTTTGTGTTCCGTGTCAGTGCGCCATTTTCCCACACTCTCTTGGCCAGTCTGAACATAGCAGTGGAAGCCTTACCCATGCGCTTGTTGATTTCTGCATCTAGAGACAGGTTACTGGTGATAGTTGAGCCTAGGTAGGTGAACTCTTGAACCACTTCCAGAGCGTGGTCGCCAATATTGATGGATGGAGCATTTCTGACATCCTGCCCCATGATGTTCGTTTTCTTGAGGCTGATGGTTAGGCCAAATTCATTGCAGGCAGACGCAAACCTGTCGATGAGACTCTGCAGGCATTCTTCAGTGTGAGATGTTAAAGCAGCATCGTCAGCAAAGAGGAGTTCTCTGATGAGGACTTTCCGTACTTTGGACTTCGCTCTTAGACGGGCAAGGTTGAACAACCTGCCCCCTGATCTTGTGTGGAGGAAAATTCCTTCTTCAGAGGATTTGAACGCATGTGAAAGCAGCAGGGAGAAGAAAATCCCAAAAAGTGTGGGTGCGAGAACACAGCCCTGTTTCACACCACTCAGGATAGGAAAGGGCTCTGATGAGGAGCCACCATGTTGAATTGTGCCTTTCATATTGTCATGGAATGAGGTGATGATACTTAGTAGCTTTGGTGGACATCCGATCTTTTCTAGTAGTCTGAAGAGACCACGTCTGCTGACGAGGTCAAAGGCTTTGGTGAGATCAATGAAAGCAATGTAGAGGGGCATCTGTTGTTCACGGCATTTCTCCTGTATCTGACGAAGGGAGAACAGCATGTCAATAGTCGATCTCTCTGCACGAAAGCCACACTGTGCCTCAGGGTAGACGCGCTCGGCCAGCTTCTGGAGCCTGTTCAGAGCGACTCGGGCAAAGACTTTCCCCACTATGCTGAGCAGGGAGATTCCACGGTAGTTGTTGCAGTCACCGCGGTCACCTTTGTTTTTATAGAGGGTGATGATGTTGGCATCGCGCATGTCCTGGGGTACTGCTCCCTCGTCCCAGCACAGGCATAGCAGTTCATGTAGTGCTGAGAGTATAGCAGGCTTGGCACTCTTGATTATTTCAGGGGTAATGCTGTCCTTCCCAGGGGCTTTTCCGCTGGCTAGGGAATCAATGGCATCACTGAGTTCCGATTTGGTTGGCTGTATGTCCAGCTCATCCATGACTGGTAGAGGCTGGGCTGCATTGAGGGCAGTCTCAGTGACAGCATTCTCCCTGGAGTACAGTTCTAGGTAGTGCTCAACCCAGCGGTCCATCTGTTTGCGTTGGTCAGTGATTATGTCCCCCGATTTAGATTTGAGGGGGGTGATCTTCTTGATGGTTGGCCCAAGAGCTCTCTTCATACCATCATACATTCCTCTGATGTTTCCGGTGTCTGAGGCCAGCTGAATATGACTGCATAGGTGTTGCCAGTAGTCGTTTGCGCAACGCCTAGCTGTTCTTTGTGCAGTACTTCTGGCTGCTTTAAGTGCTGCGGATGTTAAATCGCTGGGGGCTTTCTTGTAGTTCAAAAGTGCAATGCGCTTAGCGGCTATGACAGGTTCCAGCTCTTCATTATGAGATTGAAACCAGTCTGCATTTCTCTTCGCACTTTTGCCGTAGGTGGTCAAAGCTGACTCATAGATGGCGTCTCTGATGTGGGCCCACTTGGTCTCAGCATCCCCTGTGGGAGTGTTTTGAAGGGCTGTTACAAGTGAATTTAGAAATTTTTGTAACAGCTGTGGGTGAGAAATTCTGCTCGTGTTGATGCGCGGGTGGCCCTTCTGCTTGGAATGATGCAACTTCTTTGGTCTGAGTCTAACCTTGCTGCACACCAGGGAGTGGTCGGTGTCGCAGTCCGCACTGTGGAAGCTGCGTGTGATTTGAACACTGTTTAAGGCGGCTCGCCTTGTGACAATGAGGTCTAGCTGGTAATTGACTGAAATAGGGCATAGATAATTAGAATGGTCAGAGGAGCAGGATGATAGCAATTGACTGAAACAGGACATAGATAATTAGAATGGACAGAGGATCAGGATGATAGTAATTGACTGAAACAGGACATAGATAATTATAATAGACAGAGGATCAGGATGATAGTAATTTACTGAAACAGGACATAGATAATTAGAATGGACAGAGGATCATGATGATAGTTATTGACTGAAACAGGACATAGATAATTCGAATGTTCAGAGGATCAGGATGATAGTAATTGACTGAAACAGGACATAGATAATTAGAATAGACAGAGGATCAGGATGATAGTAATTGACTGAATCAGGACATAGATAATTAGAATGGAAAGAGGATCAGGATGACAGGAATTGACTGAAACAGGACATAGATATTTAGAATGGACAGACAGTCAGGATGATAGTAATTGACTGAAACAGGACATAGATGATTAGAATGTTCAGAGGATCAGGATGATAGTAATTGACTGAAACAGGACATAGATAATTAGAATAGACAGAGGATCAGGATGATAGTAATTGACTGAAAGAGGACATAGATAATTTGAATAGACAGAGGATCAGGATGATAGTAATTGACTGAAATAGGACATAGATATTTGGAATAGACAGAGGATCAGGATGATAGTAATTGACTGAAATAGGACATAGATAATTACAATGTTCAGACGATCAAGATGATAGTAATTGACTGAAAAAGGACATAGATAATTAGAATGTTCAGAGTATCAGGATGATAGTAATTGACTGAAACAGGACATAAATAATTAGAATGGACAGAGGATCAGGATGATAGTAAATGACTGAAACAGGACATCGATAATTAGAATGGACAGAGGATCATGATGATAGTAATTGACTGAAACAGGACATAGATAATTAGAATGTTCAGAAGATCAGGATGATAGTAATTGACTGAAATAGGACAAAGATAATTAGAATGTTCAGAGGATCAGGATGATAGTAATTGACTGAAACAGGACATAGATAATTAGAATAGACAGAGGATCAGGATGATAGTAATTGACTGAAACAGGACATAGATAATTAGAATGGACAGAGGATCAGGATGATAGTAATTGACTGAAACAGGACATAGATAATTAGAATGGACAGAGGATCAGGATGATAGTAATTGACTGAAACAGGACATAGATAATTAGAATGGACAGAGGATCAGGATGATAGTAATTGACTGAAACAGGACATAGATAATTAGAATGGACAGAGGATCAGGATGATAGTAAATGACTGAAACAGGACATAGATAATTAGAATGTTCAGAGGATCAGGATGATAGTAATTGACTGAAACAGGACATAGATAATTCGAATGTTCAGAGGATCAGGATGATAGTAATTGACTGAAACAGGACATAGATAATTAGAATGTTCAGAGGATCAGGATGATAGTAATTGACTGAAACAGGACATAGATAATTAGAATAGACAGAGGATCAGGATGATAGTAATTGACTGAAACAGGACATAGATAATTAGAATGGACAGAGGATCAGGATGATAGTAATTGACTGAAACAGGACATAGATAATTAGAATGTTCAGAGGATCAGGATGATAGTAATTGACTGAAACAGGACATAGATAATTAGAATAGACAGTGGATCAGGATGATAGTAATTGACTGAAACAGGACATAGATAATTAGAATAGACAGAGGATCAGGATGATAGTAATTGACTGAATCAGGACATAGATAATTAGAATGGAAAGAGGATCAGGATGACAGGAATTGACTGAAACAGGACATAGATAATTAGAATAGACAGAGGATCAGGATGATAGTAATTGACTGAAACAGGACATAGATAATTAGAATAGAAAGAGGATCAGGATGATAGTAATTGACTGAATCAGGACATAGATAATTAGAATGGAAAGAGGATCAGGATGACAGGAATTGACTGAAACAGGACATAGATAATTAGAATGTTCAGAGGATCAGGATGATAGTAATTGACTGAAACAGGACATAGATAATTAGAATGGACAGTGGATCAGGATGATAGTAATTGACTGAAACAGGACATAGATAATTAGAATAGACAGAGGATCAGGATGATAGTAATTGACTGAATCAGGACATAGATAATTAGAATGGAAAGAGGATCAGGATGACAGGAATTGACTGAAACAGGACATAGATATTTAGAATGGACAGACAGTCAGGATGATAGTAATTGACTGAAACAGGACATAGATAATTAGAATGTTCAGAGGATCAGGATGATAGTAATTGACTGAAAGAGGACATAGATAATTTGAATAGACAGAGGATCAGGATGATAGTAATTGACTGAAATAGGACATTGATAATTGGAATAGACAGAGGATCAGGATGATAGTAATTGACTGAAATAGGACATAGATAATTACAATGTTCAGACGATCAAGATGATAGTAATTGACTGAAAAAGGACATAGATAATTAGAATGTTCAGAGTATCAGGATGATAGTAATTGACTGAAACAGGACATAAATAATTAGAATGGACAGAGGATCAGGATGATAGTAAATGACTGAAACAGGACATCGATAATTAGAATGGACAGAGGATCATGATGATAGTAATTGACTGAAATAGGACATAGATAATTAGAATGTTCAGAAGATCAGGATGATAGTAATTGACTGAAATAGGACATAGATAATTAGAATAGACAGAGGATCAGGATGATAGTAATTGACTGAAACAGGACATAGATAATTAGAATAGACAGAGGATCAGGATGATAGTAATTGACTGAAACAGGACATAGATAATTAGAATGGACAGAGGATCAGGATGATAGTAATTGACTGAAACAGGACATAGATAATTAGAATGGACAGAGGATCAGGATGATAGTAATTGACTGAAACAGGACATAGATAATTAGAATGGACAGAGGATCAGGATGATAGTAATTGACTGAAACAGGACATAGATAATTAGAATGGACAGAGGATCAGGATGATAGCAAATGACTGAAACAGGACATAGATAATTAGAATGTTCAGAGGATCAGGATGATAGTAATTGACTGAAACAGGACATAGATAATTAGAATGGACAGAGGATCAGGATGATAGTAATTGACTGAAACAGGGCATAGATAATTAGAATGGACAGATGATCAGGATGATAGTAATTTACTGAAACAGGAAATAGATAATTAGAATAGACAGAGGATCAGGATGATAGTAATTGACTGAAATAGGACATAGATAATTAGAATGTTTGGAGGATAAGGATGATAGTAATTGACTGAAACAGGATACAGATAATTAGAATGGTCAGAGGATCAGGATGATAGCAATTGACTGTAACAGGACATAGATAATTAGAATGGACAGAGGATCAGGATGATAGTAATTGACTGAAACAGGATACAGATAATTAGAAAGTTCAGAATATCAAGATGTCAGTAATTTGACAGAAATAGGACATAGATAATTAGAATGTTCAGAGGATCAAGATGATAGTAATTGACTGAAATAGGGCATAGATAATTAGAATGGTCAGAGGATCAGGATGATAGCAATTGACTGAAACAGGACATAGATAATTAGAATGGACAGAGGATCAGGATGATAGTAATTGACTGAAACAGGACATAGATAATTAGAATGGACAGAGGATCATGATGATAGTAATTGACTGAAACAGGACATAGATAATTGGAATGGACAGAGGATCATGATGATAGTAATTGACTGAAATAGGGCATAGATAATTAGAATGTTCAGAGGATCAGGATGATAGCAATTGACTGAAACAGGACATAGATAATTAGAATGGACAGAGGATCAGGATGATAGTAATTGACTGAAACAGGACATAGATAATTATAATAGACAGAGGATCAGGATGATAGTAATTTACTGCAGCAGGACATAGATATTTAGAATGGACAGAGGATCATGATGATAGTAATTGACTGAAACAGGACACAGATAATTCGAATGTTCAGAGGATCAGGATGATAGTAATTGACTGAAACAGGACATAGATAATTAGAATGGAAAGAGGATCAGGATGACAGTAATTGACTGAAACAGGACATAGATATTTAGAATGGACAGACAGTCAGGATGATAGTAATTGACTGAAACAGGACATAGATAATTAGAATGTTCAGAGGATCAGGATGATAGTAATTGACTGAAAAAGGACATAGATAATTAGAATAGACAGAGGATCAGGATGATAGTAATTGACTGAAACAGGACATAGATAATTTGAATAGACAGAGGATCAGGATGATAGTAATTGACTGAAATAGGACATAGATAATTAGAATAGACAGAGGATCAGGATGATAGTAATTGACTGAAATAGGACATAGATAATTAGAATGTTCAGAGGATCAGGATGATCGTAATTGACTGAAATAGGACATAGATAATTACAATGTTCAGACGATCAAGATGATAGTAATTGACTGAAGAAGGACATAGATAATTAGAATGTTCAGAGTATCAGGATGATAGTAATTGACAGAAACAGGACATAAATAATTAGAATGTTCAGAGTATCAGGATGATAGTAATTGACTGAAACAGGACATAGATAATTAGAATGGAAAGAGGATCATGATGATAGTAATTGACTGAAACAGGACATAGATAATTAGAATGTTCAGAGGATCAGGATGATAGTAATTGACTGAAATAGGACATAGATAATTAGAATCTTCAGAGGATCAGGATGATAGTAATTGACTGAAACAGGACATAGATAATTAGAATGGACAGATGATCGGGATGATAGTTATTGACTGAAGAAGGACATAGATAATTAGAATGTTCAGAGTATCAGGATGATAGTAATTGACAGAAACAGGACATAAATAATTAGAATGTTCAGAGTATCAGGATGATAGTAATTGACTGAAACAGGACATAGATAATTAGAATGGAAAGAGGATCATGATGGTAGTAATTGACTGAAACAGGACATAGATAATTAGAATGTTCAGAGGATCAGGATGATAGTAATTGACTGAAACAGGACATAGATAATTAGAATCTTCAGAGGATCAGGATGATAGTAATTGACAGAAGAAGGACATAGATAATTACAATGTTCAGAGTATCAGGATGATAGTAATTGACAGAAACAGGACATAAATAATTAGAATGTTCAGAGTATCAGGATGATAGTAATTGACTGAAACAGGACATAGATAATTAGAATGGAAAGAGGATCATG
The DNA here is from genome assembly GCF_036365525.1 of Heterodontus francisci. Lineage (NCBI taxonomy): Eukaryota > Metazoa > Chordata > Chondrichthyes > Heterodontiformes > Heterodontidae > Heterodontus > Heterodontus francisci. The sequence goes on from NW_027141086.1 coordinate 342,659, forward strand.
ATGATAGTAATTGACTGAAACAGGACATAGATAATTAGAATGTTCAGAGGATCAGGATGACAGTAATTGACTGAAACAGGACATAGATATTTAGAATGGACAGACAGTCAGGATGATAGTAATTGACTGAAACAGGACATAGATAATTAGAATGTTCAGAGGATCAGGATGATAGTAATTGACTGAAAAAGGACATAGATAATTAGAATAGACAGAGGATCAGGATGATAGTAATTGACTGAAACAGGACATAGATAATTTGAATAGACAGAGGATCAGGATGATAGTAATTGACTGAAATAGGACATAGATAATTAGAATAGACAGAGGATCAGGATGATAGTAATTGACTGAAATAGGACATAGATAATTAGAATGTTCAGAGGATCAGGATGATCGTAATTGACTGAAATAGGACATAGATAATTACAATGTTCAGACGATCAAGATGATAGTAATTGACTGAAGAAGGACATAGATAATTAGAATGTTCAGAGTATCAGGATGATAGTAATTGACAGAAACAGGACATAAATAATTAGAATGGAAAGAGGATCATGATGATAGTAATTGACTGAAACAGGACATAGATAATTAGAATGTTCAGAGGATCAGGATGATAGTAATTGACTGAAATAGGACATAGATAATTAGAATCTTCAGAGGATCAGGATGATAGTAATTGACTGAAACAGGACATAGATAATTAGAATGGACAGATGATCGGGATGATAGTTATTGACTGAAGAAGGACATAGATAATTAGAATGTTCAGAGTATCAGGATGATAGTAATTGACAGAAACAGGACATAAATAATTAGAATGTTCAGAGTATCAGGATGATAGTAATTGACTGAAACAGGACATAGATAATTAGAATGGAAAGAGGATCATGATGGTAGTAATTGACTGAAACAGGACATAGATAATTAGAATGTTCAGAGGATCAGGATGATAGTAATTGACTGAAACAGGACATAGATAATTAGAATCTTCAGAGGATCAGGATGATAGTAATTGACAGAAGAAGGACATAGATAATTACAATGTTCAGAGTATCAGGATGATAGTAATTGACAGAAACAGGACATAAATAATTAGAATGTTCAGAGTATCAGGATGATAGTAATTGACTGAAACAGGACATAGATAATTAGAATGGAAAGAGGATCATGATGATAGTAATTGACTGAAACAGGACATAGATAATTAGAATGTTCAGAGGATCAGGATGATAGTAATTGACTGAAATAGGACATAGATAATTAGAATCTTCAGAGGATCAGGATGATAGTAATTGACTGAAACAGGACATAAATAATTAGAATAGACAGAGGATCAGGATGATAGTAAATGACTGAAACAGGACATCGATAATTAGAATGGAAAGAGGATCATGATGATAGTAATTGACTGAAACAGGACATAGATAATTAGAATGTTCAGAGTATCAGGATGATAGTAATTGACTGAAATAGGACATAGATAATTAGAATCTTCAGAGGATCAGGATGATAGTAATTGACTGAAACAGGACACAGATAATTAGAATGGACAGATTATCAGGATGATAGTAATTGACTGAAACAGGAAATAGATAATTAGAATAGACAGAGGATCAGGATGTTAGTAATTGACTGAAATAGGACATAGATAATTAGAATGTTTGGAGGATAAGGATGATAGTAATTGACTGAAACAGGACACAGATAATTAGAAAGTTCAGAGGATCAAGATGTCAGTAATTTGACAGAAATAGGACATCGATAATTAGAATGTTCAGAGGATCAGGATGATAGTAATTGACTGAAACAGGACATAGATAATTAGAATGGACAGAGGATCAGGATGATAGTAATTGACTGAAACAGGACATAGATAATTAGAATCTTCAGAGGATCAGGATGATAGTAATTTACTGAAACAGGAAATAGATAATTAGAATGTTTGGAGGATAAGGATGATAGTAATTGACTGAAACAGGACATAGATAATTAGAATGGACAGATGATCAGGATGATAGTAATTTACTGAAACAGGACACAGATAATTAGAATGGACAGATGATCAGGATGATAGTAATTGACTGAAACAGGGCATAGATAATTAGAATGGACAGATGATCAGGATGATAGTAATTTACTGAAACAGGAAATAGATAATTAGAATAGACAGAGGATCAGGATTTTAGTAATTGACTGAAATAGGACATAGATAATTAGAATGTTTGGAGGATAAGGATGATAGTAATTGACTGAAACAGGACACAGATAATTAGAAAGTTCAGAGGATCAAGATGTCAGTAATTTGACAGAAATAGGACATCGATAATTAGAATGTTCAGAGGATCAGGATGATAGTAATTGACTGAAACAGGACATAGATAATTAGAATGGACAGAGGATCAGGATGATAGTAATTGACTGAAACAGGACATAGATAATTAGAATGTTCAGAGGATCAGGATGATCGTAATTGACTGAAACAGGACATAGATAATTAGAATAGACAGAGGATCAGGATGATAGTAATTGACTGAAACAGGGCATAGATAATTAGAATGGACAGAGGATCAGGATGATAGTAATTGACTGAAACAGGACATAGATAATTAGAATGTTCAGAGGATCAGGATGATCGTAATTGACTGAAACAGGACATAGATAATTAGAATAGACAGAGGATCAGGATGATAGTAATTGACTGAAACGGGACACAGATAATGAGAATGTTCAGAGGATCAGGATGACAGTAATTGACTGAAACAGGACATAGATAATTAGAGTGTTCAGAGGATCAGGATGATAGTAATTGACTGAAACAGGACATAGATAATTTGAATAGACAGAGGATCAGGATGATAGTAATTGACTGAAACAGGACATAGATAATTAGAATCTTCAGAGGATCAGGATGATAGTAATTGACTGAAACGGGACATAGATAATTTGAATAGACAGAGGATCAGGATGATAGTAATTGACTGAAACAGGACATAGATAATTAGAATCTTCAGAGGATCAGGATGATAGTAATTGACTGAAACAGGACATAGATAATTTGAATAGACAGAGGATCAGGATGATAGTAATTGACTGAAACAGGACATAGATAATTTGAATAGACAGAGGATCAGGATGATAGTAATTGACTGAAACAGGACATCGATAATTAGAATGTTCAGAGGATCAGGATGATAGTAATTGACTGAAACAGGACATAGATAATTAGAATGGACAGAGGATCAGGATGATAGTAATTGACTGAAACAGGACATAGATAATTAGAATGTTCAGAGGATCAGGATGATCGTAATTGACTGAAACAGGACATAGATAATTAGAATAGACAGAGGATCAGGATGATAGTAATTGACTGAAACAGGGCATAGATAATTAGAATGGACAGAGGATCAGGATGATAGTAATTGACTGAAACAGGACATAGATAATTAGAATGTTCAGAGGATCAGGATGATCGTAATTGACTGAAACAGGACATAGATAATTAGAATAGACAGAGGATCAGGATGATAGTAATTGACTGAAACGGGACACAGATAATGAGAATGTTCAGAGGATCAGGATGACAGTAATTGACTGAAACAGGACATAGATAATTAGAGTGTTCAGAGGATCAGGATGATAGTAATTGACTGAAACAGGACATAGATAATTTGAATAGACAGAGGATCAGGATGATAGTAATTGACTGAAACAGGACATAGATAATTAGAATGTTCAGAGGATCAGGATGATAGTAATTGACAGAAATATGACATAGATAATTAGAATGTTCAGAGGATCAGGATGATAGTAATTGACAGAAATAGGACATAGATAATTAGAATGTTCAGAGGATCAAGATGATATTAATTGACTGAAACAGGACATAGATAATTATAATAGACAGAGGGTCAGGATGATAGTAATTTACTGAAACAGGACATAGATAATTAGAATGGACAGAGGATCATGATGATAGTAATTGACTGAAACAGGACATAGATAATTATAATAGACAGAGGGTCAGGATGATAGTAATTTACTGAAACAGGACATAGATAATTATAATAGACAGAGGGTCAGGATGATAGTAATTTACTGAAACATGACATAGATAATTATAATAGACAGAGGATCAGGATGATAGTAATTTACTGAAACAGGACATAGATAATTAGAATGTTCAGAGGATCAAGATGATATTAATTGACTGAAACAGGACATAGATAATTATAATAGACAGAGGGTCAGGATGATAGTAATTTACTGAAACAGGACATAGATAATTAGAATGGACAGAGGATCATGATGATAGTAATTGACTGAAACAGGACATCGATAATTCGAATGTTCAGAGGATCAGGATGATAGTAATTGACTGAAACAGGACATAGATAATTAGAATGTTCAGAGGATCAGGATGATAGTAATTGACTGAAACATGACATAGATAATTAGAATAGACAGAGGATCAGGATGATAGCAATTGACTGAAACTTGACATAGATAATTAGAATGGACAGAGGATCAGGATGATAGTAATTGACTGAAACAGGACATAGATAATTAGAATGGACCGAGGATCATGATGATAGTAATTGACTGAAACAGGACATAGATAATTAGAATGGACAGAGGATCATGATGATCTTAATTGACTGAAATAGGGCATAGATAATTGGAATAGTCAGAGGAGCAGGATGATAGCAATTGACTGAAACAGGACATAGATAATTAGAATGGACAGAGGATCAGGATGATAGTAATTGACTGAAACAGGACATAGATAATTATAATAGACAGAGGGTCAGGATGATAGTAATTTACTGAAACAGGACATAGTTAATTAGAATGGACAGAGGATCATGATGATAGTAATTGACTGAAACAGGACAGAGATAATTCGAATGTTCAGAGGATCAGGATGATAGTAATTGACTGAAACAGGACATAGATAATTAGAATGTTCAGAGGATCAGGATGATAGTAATTGACTGAAACATGACATAGATAATTAGAATAGACAGAGGATCAGGATGATCGTAATTGACTGAATCAGGATATAGATAATTAGAATGGAAAGAGGATCAGGATGACAGGAATTGACTGAAACAGGACATAGATATTTAGAATGGACAGACAGTCAGGATGATAGTAATTGACTGAAACAGGACATAGATAATTAGAATGTTCAGAGGATCAGGATGATAGTAATTGACTGAAACAGGACATAGATAATTAGAATAGACAGAGGATCAGGATGATAGTAATTGACTGAAACAGGACATAGATAATTTGAATAGACAGAGGATCAGGATGATAGTAATTGACTGAAATAGGACATAGATAATTGGAATAGACAGAGGATCAGGATGATAGTAATTGACTGAAATAGGACATAGATAATTACAATGTTCAGACGATCAAGATGATAGTAGTTGACTGAAAAAGGACATAGATAATTAGAATGTTCAGAGTATCAGGATGATAGTAATTGACTGAAACAGGACATAAATAATTAGAATGGACAGAGGATCAGGATGATAGTAAATGACTGAAACAGGACATAGATAATTAGAATGTTCAGAGGATCAGGATGATAGTAATTGACTGAAATAGGACATAGATACTTAGAATCTTCAGAGGATCAGGATGATAGTAATTGACTGAAATAGGATACAGATAATTAGAATGTTCAGAGGATCAAGATGATAGTAATTGACTGAAACAGGACATAGATAATTAGAATGTTCAGAGGATCAGGATGATAGTAATTAACTGAAACAGGACATAGATAATTAGAATGGACAGAGGATCAGGATGATAGTAATTGACTGAAACAGGGCATAGATAATTAGAATGGACAGATGATCAGGATGATAGTAATTTACTGAAGCAGGAAATAGATAATTAGAATAGACAGAGGATCAGGATGATAGTAATTGACTGAAATAGGACATAGATAATTAGAATGATTGGAGGATAAGGATGATAGTAATTGACAGAAACAGGACACAGATATTTAGAAAGTTCAGAGGATCAAGATGTCAGTAATTTGACAGAAATAGTACATAGATAATTAGAATGTTCAGAGGATCAAGATGATAGTAATTGACTGAAATAGGGCATAGATAATTAGAATGGTCAGAGGATCAGGATGATAGCAATTGACTGAAACAGGACATAGATAATTCGAATGGACAGAGGATCAGGATGATAGTAATTGACTGAAACAGGACATCGATAATTGGAATGGACAGAGGATCATGATGATAGTAATTGACTGAAATAGGGCATAGATAATTAGAAAGGACAGAGGATCATGATGATAGTAATTGACTGAAACAGGACATAGATAATTAGAATGGACAGAGGATCAGGATGATAGCAATTGACTGAAACAGGACATAGATAATTAGAATGGACAGAGGATCAGGATGATAGCAATTGACTGAAACAGGACATAGATAATTAGAATGGACAGAGGATCATGATGATAGTAATTGACTGAAACAGGACATAGATAATTAGAATGGACAGAGGATCAGGATGATAGCAATTGACTGAAACAGGACATAGATAATTAGAATGGACAGAGGATCATGATGATAGTAATTGACTGAAACAGGACATAGATAATTGGAATGGACAGAGGATCATGATGATAGTAATTGACTGAAATAGGGCATAGATAATTAGAATGGACAGAGGATCATGATGATAGTAATTGACTGAAACAGGACATAGATAATTATAATAGACAGAGGATCAGGATGATAGTAATTTACTGAAACAGGACATAGATAATTAGAATGGACAGAGGATCATGATGATAGTAATTGACTGAAACAGGACACAGATAATTCGAATGTTCAGAGGATCAGGATGATAGTAATTGACTGAAACAGGACATAGATAATTAGAATGGAAAGAGGATCAGGATGACAGTAATTGACTGAAACAGGACATAGATAATTAGAATGTTCAGAGGATCAGGATGATAGTAATTGACTGAAACAGGACATAGATAATTCGAATGGACAGAGGATCAGGATGATAGTAATTGACTGAAACAGGACATCGATAATTGGAATGGACAGAGGATCATGATTATAGTAATTGACTGAAATAGGGCATAGATAATTAGAATGGACAGAGGATCATGATGATAGTAATTGACTGAAACAGGACATAGATAATTAGAATGGACAGAGGATCAGGATGATAGCAATTGACTGAAACAGGACATAGATAATTAGAATGGACAGAGGATCATGATGATAGTAATTGACTGAAACAGGACATAGATAATTGGAATGGACAGAGGATCATGATGATAGTAATTGACTGAAATAGGGCATAGATAATTAGAATGGACAGAGGATCATGATGATAGTAATTGACTGAAACAGGACATAGATAATTATAATAGACAGAGGATCAGGATGATAGTAATTTACTGAAACAGGACATAGATAATTAGAATGGACAGAGGATCATGATGATAGTAATTGACTGAAACAGGACACAGATAATTCGAATGTTCAGAGGATCAGGATGATAGTAATTGACTGAAACAGGACATTGATAATTAGAATGGAAAGAGGATCAGGATGACAGTAATTGACTGAAACAGGACATAGATAATTAGAATGTTCAGAGGATCAGGATGATAGTATTTGACTGAAACAGGACATAGATAATTAGAATGGACAGACAGTCAGGATGATAGTAATTGACTGAAACAGGACATAGATAATTAGAATGTTCAGAGGATCAGGATGATAGTAATTGACTGAAACAGGACATAGATAATTTGAATAGACAGAGGATCAGGATGATAGTAATTGACTGAAATAGGACATAGATAATTAGAATAGACAGAGGATCAGGATGATAGTAATTGACTGAAATAGGACATAGATAATTAGAATGTTCAGAGGATCAGGTTGATCGTAATTGACTGAAATAGGACATAGATAATTACAATGTTCAGACGATCAAGATGATAGTAATTGACTGAAAAAGGACATAGATAATTAGAATGTTCAGAGTATCAGGATGATAGTATTGACTGAAACAGGACATAAATAATTAGAATGGACAGAGGATCAGGATGATAGTAAATGACTGAAACAGGACATCGATAATCAGAATGGAAAGAGGATCATGATGATAGTAATTGACTGAAACAGGACATAGATAATTAGAATGTTCAGAGGATCAGGATGATAGTAATTGACTGAAATAGGACATAGATAATTAGAATCTTCAGAGGATCAGGATGATAGTAATTGACTGAAATAGGACATAGATAATTAGAATGGACAGAGGATCATGATGATAGTAATTGACTGAAACAGGACATAGATAATTAGAATGGACAGAGGATCATGATGATAGTAATTGACTGAAATAGGGCATAGATAATTGGAATGGTCAGAGGAGCAGGATGATAGCAATTGACTGAAACAGGACATAGATAATTAGAATGGACAGAGGATCAGGATGATAGTAATTGACTGAAACAGGACATAGATAATTATAATAGACAGAGGGTCAGGATGATAGTAATTTACTGAAACAGGACATAGATAATTAGAATGGACAGAGGATCATGATGATAGTAATTGACTGAAACAGGACATAGATAATTCGAATGTTCAGAGGATCAGGATGATAGTAATTGACTGAAACAGGACATAGATAATTAGAATAGACAGAGGATCAGGATGATCGTAATTGACTGAATCAGGATATAGATAATTAGAATGGAAAGAGGATCAGGATGATAGCAATTGACTGAAACAGGACATAGATATTTAGAATGGACAGAAAGTCAGGATGATAGTAATTGACTGAAACAGGACATAGATAATTAGAATGTTCAGAGGATCAGGATGATAGTAATTGACTGAAACAGGACATAGATAATTAGAATGTTCAGAGGATCAGGATGATCGTAATTGACTGAAACAGGACATAGATAATTAGAATAGACAGAGGATCAGGATGATAGTAATTGACTGAAACAGGGCATAGATAATTAGAATGGACAGAGGATCAGGATGATAGTAATTGACTGAAACAGGACATAGATAATTAGAATGTTCAGAGGATCAGGATGATCGTAATTGACTGAAACAGGACATAGATAATTAGAATAGACAGAGGATCAGGATGATAGTAATTGACTGAAACGGGACACAGATAATGAGAATGTTCAGAGGATCAGGATGACAGTAATTGACTGAAACAGGACATAGATAATTAGAGTGTTCAGAGGATCAGGATGATAGTAATTGACTGAAACAGGACATAGATAATTTGAATAGACAGAGGATCAGGATGATAGTAATTGACTGAAACAGGACATAGATAATTAGAATGTTCAGAGGATCAGGATGATAGTAATTGACAGAAATATGACATAGATAATTAGAATGTTCAGAGGATCAGGATGATAGTAATTGACAGAAATAGGACATAGATAATTAGAATGTTCAGAGGATCAAGATGATATTAATTGACTGAAACAGGACATAGATAATTATAATAGACAGAGGGTCAGGATGATAGTAATTTACTGAAACAGGACATAGATAATTAGAATGGACAGAGGATCATGATGATAGTAATTGACTGAAACAGGACATAGATAATTATAATAGACAGAGGGTCAGGATGATAGTAATTTACTGAAACAGGACATAGATAATTATAATAGACAGAGGGTCAGGATGATAGTAATTTACTGAAACAGGACATAGATAATTATAATAGACAGAGGATCAGGATGATAATAATTTACTGAAACAGGACATAGATAATTAGAATGTTCAGAGGATCAAGATGATATTAATTGACTGAAACAGGACATAGATAATTATAATAGACAGAGGGTCAGGATGATAGTAATTTACTGAAACAGGACATAGATAATTAGAATGGACAGAGGATCATGATGATAGTAATTGACTGAAACAGGACATCGATAATTCGAATGTTCAGAGGATCAGGATGATAGTAATTGACTGAAACAGGACATAGATAATTAGAATGTTCAGAGGATCAGGATGATAGTAATTGACTGAAACATGACATAGATAATTAGAATAGACAGAGGATCAGGATGATAGCAATTGACTGAAACTTGACATAGATAATTAGAATGGACAGAGGATCAGGATGATAGTAATTGACTGAAACAGGACATAGATAATTAGAATGGACGGAGGATCATGATGATAGTAATTGACTGAAACAGGACATAGATAATTAGAATGGACAGAGGATCATGATGATATTAATTGACTGAAATAGGGCATAGATAATTGGAATGGTCAGAGGAGCAGGATGATAGCAATTGACTGAAATAGGACATAGATAATTAGAATGGACAGAGGATCAGGATGATAGTAATTGACTGAAACAGGACATAGATAATTATAATAGACAGAGGGTCAGGATGATAGTAATTTACTGAAACAGGACATAGATAATTAGAATGGACAGAGGATCATGATGATAGTAATTGACTGAAACAGGACATAGATAATTCGAATGTTCAGAGGATCAGGATGATAGTAATTGACTGAAACAGGACATAGATAATTAGAATGTTCAGAGGATCAGGATGATAGTAATTGACTGAAACATGACATAGATAATTAGAATAGACAGAGGATCAGGATGATCGTAATTGACTGAATCAGGATATAGATAATTAGAATGGAAAGAGGATCAGGATGACAGGAATTGACTGAAACAGGACATAGATATTTAGAATGGACAGACAGTCAGGATGATAGTAATTGACTGAAACAGGACATAGATAATTAGAATGTTCAGAGGATCAGGATGATAGTAATTGACTGAAACAGGACATAGATAATTAGAATAGACAGAGGATCAGGATGATAGTAATTGACTGAAACAGGACATAGATAATTTGAATAGACAGAGGATCAGGATGATAGTAATTGACTGAAATAGGACATAGATAATTGGAATAGACAGAGGATCAGGATGATAGTAATTGACTGAAATAGGACATAGATAATTACAATGTTCAGACGATCAAGATGATAGTAGTTGACTGAAAAAGGACATAGATAATTAGAATGTTCAGAGTATCAGGATGATAGTAATTGACTGAAACAGGACATAAATAATTAGAATGGACAGAGGATCAGGATGATAGTAAATGACTGAAACAGGACATAGATAATTAGAATGTTCAGAGGATCAGGATGATAGTAATTGACTGAAATAGGACATAGATACTTAGAATCTTCAGAGGATCAGGATGATAGTAATTGACTGAAATAGGATACAGATAATTAGAATGTTCAGAGGATCAAGATGATAGTAATTGACTGAAACAGGACATAGATAATTAGAATGTTCAGAGGATCAGGATGATAGTAATTAACTGAAACAGGACATAGATAATTAGAATGGACAGAGGATCAGGATGATAGTAATTGACTGAAACAGGGCATAGATAATTAGAATGGACAGATGATCAGGATGATAGTAATTTACTGAAGCAGGAAATAGATAATTAGAATAGACAGAGGATCAGGATGATAGTAATTGACTGAAATAGGACATAGATAATTAGAATGATTGGAGGATAAGGATGATAGTAATTGACAGAAACAGGACACAGATATTTAGAAAGTTCAGAGGATCAAGATGTCAGTAATTTGACAGAAATAGGACATAGATAATTAGAATGTTCAGAGGATCAAGATGATAGTAATTGACTGAAATAGGGCATAGATAATTAGAATGGTCAGAGGATCAGGATGATAGCAATTGACTGAAACAGGACATAGATAATTCGAATGGACAGAGGATCAGGATGATAGTAATTGACTGAAACAGGACATCGATAATTGGAATGGACAGAGGATCATGATGATAGTAATTGACTGAAATAGGGCATAGATAATTAGAAAGGACAGAGGATCATGATGATAGTAATTGACTGAAACAGGACATAGATAATTAGAATGGACAGAGGATCAGGATGATAGCAATTGACTGAAACAGGACATAGATAATTAGAATGGACAGAGGATCATGATGATAGTAATTGACTGAAACAGGACATAGATAATTGGAATGGACAGAGGATCATGATGATAGTAATTGACTGAAATAGGGCATAGATAATTAGAATGGACAGAGGATCATGATGATAGTAATTGACTGAAACAGGACATAGATAATTATAATAGACAGAGGATCAGGATGATAGTAATTTACTGAAACAGGACATAGATAATTAGAATGGACAGAGGATCATGATGATAGTAATTGACTGAAACAGGACACAGATAATTCGAATGTTCAGAGGATCAGGATGATAGTAATTGACTGAAACAGGACATAGATAATTAGAATGGAAAGAGGATCAGGATGACAGTAATTGACTGAAACAGGACATAGATAATTAGAATGGACAGACAGTCAGGATGATAGTAATTGACTGAAACAGGACATAGATAATTAGAATGTTCAGAGGATCAGGATGATAGTAATTGACTGAAACAGGACATAGATAATTTGAATAGACAGAGGATCAGGATGATAGTAATTGACTGAAATAGGACATAGATAATTAGAATAGACAGAGGATCAGGATGATAGTAATTGACTGAAATAGGACATAGATAATTAGAATGTTCAGAGGATCAGGTTGATCGTAATTGACTGAAATAGGACATAGATAATTACAATGTTCAGACGATCAAGATGATAGTAATTGACTGAAAAAGGACATAGATAATTAGAATGTTCAGAGTATCAGGATGATAGTAATTGACTGAAACAGGACATAAATAATTAGAATGGACAGAGGATCAGGATGATAGTAAATGACTGAAACAGGACATCGATAATCAGAATGGAAAGAGGATCATGATGATAGTAATTGACTGAAACAGGACATAGATAATTAGAATGTTCAGAGGATCAGGATGATAGTAATTGACTGAAATAGGACATAGATAATTAGAATCTTCAGAGGATCAGGATGATAGTAATTGACTGAAATAGGACATAGATAATTAGAATGGACAGAGGATCATGATGATAGTAATTGACTGAAACAGGACATAGATAATTAGAATGGACAGAGGATCATGATGATAGTAATTGACTGAAATAGGGCATAGATAATTGGAATGGTCAGAGGAGCAGGATGATAGCAATTGACTGAAACAGGACATAGATAATTAGAATGGACAGAGGATCAGGATGATAGTAATTGACTGAAACAGGACATAGATAATTATAATAGACAGAGGGTCAGGATGATAGTAATTGACTGAAACAGGACATAGATAATTCGAATGTTCAGAGGATCAGGATGATAGTAATTGACTGAAACAGGACATAGATAATTAGAATAGACAGAGGATCAGGATGATCGTAATTGACTGAATCAGGATATAGATAATTAGAATGGAAAGAGGATCAGGATGACAGCAATTGACTGAAACAGGACATAGATATTTAGAATGGACAGAAAGTCAGGATGATAGTAATTGACTGAAACAGGACATAGATAATTAGAATGTTCAGAGGATCAGGATGATAGTAATTGACTGAAACAGGACATAGATAATTAGAATAGACAGAGGATCAGGATGATAGTAATTGACTGAAACAGGACATAGATAATTTGAATAGACAGAGGATCAGGATGATAGTAATTGACTGAAACTTGACATAGATAATTAGAATGGACAGAGGATCAGGATGATAGTAATTGACTGAAACAGGACATAGATAATTAGAATGGACGGAGGATCATGATGATAGTAATTGACTGAAACAGGACATAGATAATTAGAATGGACAGAGGATCATGATGATATTAATTGACTGAAATAGGGCATAGATAATTGGAATGGTCAGAGGAGCAGGATGATAGCAATTGACTGAAACAGGACATAGATAATTAGAATGGACAGAGGATCAGGATGATAGTAATTGACTGAAACAGGACATAGATAATTATAATAGACAGAGGGTCAGGATGATAGTAATTTACTGAAACAGGACATAGATAATTAGAATGGACAGAGGATCATGATGATAGTAATTGACTGAAACAGGACATAGATAATTCGAATGTTCAGAGGATCAGGATGATAGTAATTGACTGAAACAGGACATAGATAATTAGAATGTTCAGAGGATCAGGATGATAGTAATTGACTGAAACATGACATAGATAATTAGAATAGACAGAGGATCAGGATGATCGTAATTGACTGAATCAGGATATAGATAATTAGAATGGAAAGAGGATCAGGATGACAGGAATTGACTGAAACAGGACATAGATATTTAGAATGGACAGACAGTCAGGATGATAGTAATTGACTGAAACAGGACATAGATAATTAGAATGTTCAGAGGATCAGGATGATAGTAATTGACTGAAACAGGACATAGATAATTAGAATAGACAGAGGATCAGGATGATAGTAATTGACTGAAACAGGACATAGATAATTTGAATAGACAGAGGATCAGGATGATAGTAATTGACTGAAATAGGACATAGATAATTGGAATAGACAGAGGATCAGGATGATAGTAATTGACTGAAATAGGACATAGATAATTACAATGTTCAGACGATCAAGATGATAGTAGTTGACTGAAAAAGGACATAGATAATTAGAATGTTCAGAGTATCAGGATGATAGTAATTGACTGAAACAGGACATAAATAATTAGAATGGACAGAGGATCAGGATGATAGTAAATGACTGAAACAGGACATAGATAATTAGAATGTTCAGAGGATCAGGATGATAGTAATTGACTGAAATAGGACATAGATACTTAGAATCTTCAGAGGATCAGGATGATAGTAATTGACTGAAATAGGATACAGATAATTAGAATGTTCAGAGGATCAAGATGATAGTAATTGACTGAAACAGGACATAGATAATTAGAATGTTCAGAGGATCAGGATGATAGTAATTAACTGAAACAGGACATAGATAATTAGAATGGACAGAGGATCAGGATGATAGTAATTGACTGAAACAGGGCATAGATAATTAGAATGGACAGATGATCAGGATGATAGTAATTTACTGAAGCAGGAAATAGATAATTAGAATAGACAGAGGATCAGGATGATAGTAATTGACTGAAATAGGACATAGATAATTAGAATGATTGGAGGATAAGGATGATAGTAATTGACAGAAACAGGACACAGATATTTAGAAAGTTCAGAGGATCAAGATGTCAGTAATTTGACAGAAATAGGACATAGATAATTAGAATGTTCAGAGGATCAAGATGATAGTAATTGACTGAAATAGGGCATAGATAATTAGAATGGTCAGAGGATCAGGATGATAGCAATTGACTGAAACAGGACATAGATAATTCGAATGGACAGAGGATCAGGATGATAGTAATTGACTGAAACAGGACATCGATAATTGGAATGGACAGAGGATCATGATGATAGTAATTGACTGAAATAGGGCATAGATAATTAGAAAGGACAGAGGATCATGATGATAGTAATTGACTGAAACAGGACATAGATAATTAGAATGGACAGAGGATCAGGATGATAGCAATTGACTGAAACAGGACATAGATAATTAGAATGGACAGAGGATCATGATGATAGTAATTGACTGAAACAGGACATAGATAATTGGAATGGACAGAGGATCATGATGATAGTAATTGACTGAAATAGGGCATAGATAATTAGAATGGACAGAGGATCATGATGATAGTAATTGACTGAAACAGGACATAGATAATTATAATAGACAGAGGATCAGGATGATAGTAATTTACTGAAACAGGACATAGATAATTAGAATGGACAGAGGATCATGATGATAGTAATTGACTGAAACAGGACACAGATAATTCGAATGTTCAGAGGATCAGGATGATAGTAATTGACTGAAACAGGACATAGATAATTAGAATGGAAAGAGGATCAGGATGACAGTAATTGACTGAAACAGGACATAGATAATTAGAATGGACAGACAGTCAGGATGATAGTAATTGACTGAAACAGGACATAGATAATTAGAATGTTCAGAGGATCAGGATGATAGTAATTGACTGAAACAGGACATAGATAATTTGAATAGACAGAGGATCAGGATGATAGTAATTGACTGAAATAGGACATAGATAATTAGAATAGACAGAGGATCAGGATGATAGTAATTGACTGAAATAGGACATAGATAATTAGAATGTTCAGAGGATCAGGTTGATCGTAATTGACTGAAATAGGACATAGATAATTACAATGTTCAGACGATCAAGATGATAGTAATTGACTGAAAAAGGACATAGATAATTAGAATGTTCAGAGTATCAGGATGATAGTAATTGACTGAAACAGGACATAAATAATTAGAATGGACAGAGGATCAGGATGATAGTAAATGACTGAAACAGGACATCGATAATCAGAATGGAAAGAGGATCATGATGATAGTAATTGACTGAAACAGGACATAGATAATTAGAATGTTCAGAGGATCAGGATGATAGTAATTGACTGAAATAGGACATAGATAATTAGAATCTTCAGAGGATCAGGATGATAGTAATTGACTGAAATAGGACATAGATAATTAGAATGGACAGAGGATCATGATGATAGTAATTGACTGAAACAGGACATAGATAATTAGAATGGACAGAGGATCATGATGATAGTAATTGACTGAAATAGGGCATAGATAATTGGAATGGTCAGAGGAGCAGGATGATAGCAATTGACTGAAACAGGACATAGATAATTAGAATGGACAGAGGATCAGGATGATAGTAATTGACTGAAACAGGACATAGATAATTATAATAGACAGAGGGTCAGGATGATAGTAATTGACTGAAACAGGACATAGATAATTCGAATGTTCAGAGGATCAGGATGAAAGTAATTGACTGAAACAGGACATAGATAATTAGAATAGACAGAGGATCAGGATGATCGTAATTGACTGAATCAGGATATAGATAATTAGAATGTTCTGAGGATCAGGATGACAGCAATTGACTGAAACAGGACATAGATATTTAGAATGGACAGAAAGTCAGGATGATAGTAATTGACTGAAACAGGACATAGATAATTAGAATGTTCAGAGGATCAGGATGATAGTAATTGACTGAAACAGGACATAGATAATTAGAATAGACAGAGGATCAGGATGATAGTAATTGACTGAAACAGGACATAGATAATTTGAATAGACAGAGGATCAGGATGATAGTAATTGACTGAAATAGGACATAGATAATTGGAATAGACAGAGGATCAGGATGATAGTAATTGACTGAAATAGGACATAGATTATTACAATGTTCAGACGATCAAGATGATAGTAATTGACTGAAAAAGGACATAGATAATTAGAATGTTCAGAGTATCAGGATGATAGTAATTGACTGAAACAGGACATAAATAATTAGAATGGACAGAGGATCAGGATGATAGTAAATGACTGAAACAGGACATAGATAATTAGAATGTTCAGAGGATCAGGATGATAGTAATTGACTGAAATAGGACATAGATACTTAGAATCTTCAGAGGATCAGGATGATAGTAATTGACTGAAATAGGACATAGATAATTAGAATAGACAGAGGATCAGGATGATAGTAATTGACTGAAACAGGACATAGATAATTTGAAAAGACAGAGGATCAGGATGATAGTAATTGACTGAAATAGGACATAGATAATTGGAATAGACAGAGGATCAGGATGATAGTAATTGACTGAAATAGGACATAGATAATTACAATGTTCAGACGATCAAGATGATAGTAATTGACTGAAAAAGGCCATAGATAATTAGAATGTTCAGAGTATCAGGATGATAGTAATTGACTGAAACAGGACATAAATAATTAGAATGGACAGAGGATCAGGATGATAGTAAATGACTGAAACAGGACATAGATAATTAGAATGTTCAGAGGATCAGGATGATAGTAATTGACTGAAATAGGACATAGATACTTAGAATCTTCAGAGGATCAGGATGATAGTAATTGACTGAAATAGGACATAGATAATTAGAATGATCAGAGGATCAAGATGATATTAATTGACTGAAATAGGACATAGATAATTAGAATGTTCAGAGGATCAGGATGATAGTAATTGACTGAAAAAGGACATAGATACTTAGAATCTTCAGAGGATCAGGATGATAGTAATTGACTGAAACAGGAAATAGATAATTAGAATGTTCAGAGGATCAAGATGATAGTAATTGACTGAAACAGGACATAGATAATTAGAATGTTCAGATGATCAGAATGATAGTAATAGACTGAAACAGGACATAGATAATTAGAATGGACAGAGGATCAGGATGATAGTAATTGACTGAAACAGGGCATAGATAATTAGAATGGACAGATGATCAGGATGATAGTAATTTACTGAAACAGGAAATAGATAATTAGAATAGACAGAGGATCAGGATGATAGTAATTGACTGAAATAGGACATAGATAATTAGAATGATTGGAGGATAAGGATGATAGTAATTGACGGAAACAGGACACAGATATTTAGAAAGTTCATAGGATCAAGATGTCAGTAATTTGACAGAAATAGGACATAGATAATTAGAATGTTCAGAGGATCAAGATGATAGTAATTGACTGAAATAGGGCATAGATAATTAGAATGGTCAGAGGATCAGGATGATAGCAATTGACTGAAACAGGACATAGATAATTAGAATGGACAGAGGATCAGGATGATAGTAATTGACTGAAACAGGACATAGATAATTAGAATGGACAGAGGATCATGATGATAGTAATTGACTGAAACAGGACATAGATAATTGGAATGGACAGAGGATCATGATGATAGTAATTGACTGAAATAGGGCATAGATAATTAGAATGGACAGAGGATCATGATGATAGTAATTGACTGAAACAGGACATAGATAATTATAATAGACAGAGGATCAGGATGATAGTAATTTACTGAAACAGGACATAGATAATTAGAATGGACAGAGGATCATGATGATAGTAATTGACTGAAACAGGACACAGATAATTCGAATGTTCAGAGGATCAGGATGATAGTAATTGACTGAAACAGGAGATAGATAATTAGAATGGAAAGAGGATCAGGATGACAGTAATTGACTGAAATAGGACATAGATAATTAGAATGTTCAGAGGATCAGGATGATAGTAATTGACTGAAACAGGACATAGATAATTAGAATGGACAGACAGTCAGGATGATAGTAATTGACTGAAACAGGACATAGATAATTAGAATGTTCAGAGGATCAGGATGATAGTAATTGACTGAAACAGGACATAGATAATTTGAATAGACAGAGGATCAGGATGATAGTAATTGACTGAAATAGGACATAGATAATTAGAATAGACAGAGGATCAGGATGATAGTAATTGACTGAAATAGGACATAGATAATTAGAATGTTCAGAGGATCAGGATGATCGTAATTGACTGAAATAGGACATAGATAATTACAATGTTCAGACGATCAAGATGATAGTAATTGACTGAAAAAGGGCATAGATAATTACAATGTTCAGAGTATCAGGATGATAGTAATTGACTGAAACAGGACATAAATAATTAGAATGAACAGAGGATCAGGATGATAGTAAATGACTGAAACATGACATCGATAATTAGAATGGAAAGAGGATCATGATGATAGTAATTGACTGAAACAGGACATAGATAATTAGAATGTTCAGAGGATCAGGATGATAGTAATTGACTGAAATAGGACATAGATAATTAGAATCTTCAGAGGATCAGGATGATAGTAATTGACTGAAACAGGACATAGATAATTAGAATGTTCAGAGGATCAAGATGATAGTAATTGACTGAAATAGGACATAGATAATTAGAATGTTCAGAGGATCAGGATGATAGTAATTGACTGAAACAGGGCATAGATAATTAGAATGGACAGAGGATCAGGATGATAGTAATTGACTGAAACAGGGCATAGATAATTAGAATGGACAGAGGATCAGGATGATAGTAATTGACTGAAATACGACATAGATAATTAGAATGTTTGGAGGATAAGGATGATAGTAATTGACTGAAACAGGACACAGATAATTAGAATCTTCAGAGGATCAAGATGTCAGTAATTTGACAGAAATAGGACATCGATAATTAGAATGTTCAGAGGATCAGGATGATAGTAATTGACTGAAACAGGACATAGATAATTAGAATGTTCAGAGGATCAGGATGATAGTAATTGACTGAAACAGGACATAGATAATTAGAATCTTCAGAGGATCAGGATGATAGTAATTGACTGAAACAGGACATAGATAATTAGAATGTTCAGAGGATCAGGATGATAGTAATTGACTGAAACAGGACATAGATAATTAGAATCTTCAGAGGATCAGGATGATAGTAATTGACTGAAACAGGACATAGATAATTAGAATGTTCAGAGGATCAGGATGATAGTAATTGACTGAAACAGGACATAGATAATTAGAATCTTCAGAGGATCAGGATGATAGTAATTGACTGAAACAGGACATAGATAATTAGAATCTTCAGAGGATCAGGATGATAGTAATTGACTGAAACAGGACATAGATAATTAGAATCTTCAGAGGATCAGGATGATAGTAATTGACTGAAACAGGACATAGATAATTAGAATGTTCAGAGGATCAGGATGATAGTAATTGACTGAAACAGGACAGAGATAATTAGAATGTTCAGAGGATCAAGATGTCAGTAATTGACAGAAATAGGACATAGATAATTTGAATGTTCAGAGGATCAAGATGTCAGTAATTGACAGAAATAGGACATAGATAATTAGAATGGACAGAGGATCAGGATGACAGTAATTGACTGAAACAGGACATAGATAATTAGAATGTTCAGAGGATCAAGATGTCAGTAATTGACAGAAATAGGACATAGATAATTAGAATGTTCAGAGGATCAAGATGATAGTAATTGACTGAAACTGGACATCGATAATTAGAATGTTCAGAGGATCAGGATGATAGTAATTGACGGAAACAGGACACAGATATTTAGAAAGTTCAGAGGATCAAGATGTCAGTAATTTGACAGAAATAGGACATAGATAATTAGAATGTTCAGAGGATCAAGATGATAGTAATTGACTGAAATAGGGCATAGATAATTAGAATGGTCAGAGGATCAGGATGATAGCAATTGACTGAAACAGGACATAGATAATTAGAATGGACAGAGGATCAGGATGATAGTAATTGACTGAAACAGGACATAGATAATTAGAATGGACAGAGGATCATGATGATAGTAATTGACTGAAACAGGACATAGATAATTGGAATGGACAGAGGATCATGATGATAGTAATTGACTGAAATAGGACATAGATAATTAGAATGGACAGAGGATCATGATGATAGTAATTGACTGAAACAGGACATAGATAATTATAATAGACAGAGGATCAGGATGATAGTAATTTACTGAAACAGGACATAGATAATTAGAATGGACAGAGGATCATGATGATAGTAATTGACTGAAACAGGACACAGATAATTCGAATGTTCAGAGGATCAGGATGATAGTAATTGACTGAAACAGGACATAGATAATTAGAATGGAAAGAGGATCAGGATGACAGTAATTGACTGAAATAGGACATAGATAATTAGAATGTTCAGAGGATCAGGATGATAGTAATTGACTGAAACAGGACATAGATAATTAGAATGGACAGACAGTCAGGATGATAGTAATTGACTGAAACAGGACATAGATAATTAGAATGTTCAGAGGATCAGGATGATAGTAATTGACTGAAACAGGACATAGATAATTTGAATAGACAGAGGATCAGGATGATAGTAATTGACTGAAATAGGACATAGATAATTAGAATAGACAGAGGATCAGGATGATAGTAATTGACTGAAATAGGACATAGATAATTAGAATGTTCAGAGGATCAGGATGATCGTAATTGACTGAAATAGGACATAGATAATTACAATGTTCAGACGATCAAGATGATAGTAATTGACTGAAAAAGGGCATAGATAATTAGAATGTTCAGAGTATCAGGATGATAGTAATTGACTGAAACAGGACATAAATAATTAGAATGAACAGAGGATCAGGATGATAGTAAATGACTGAAACAGGACATCGATAATTAGAATGGAAAGAGGATCATGATGATAGTAATTGACTGAAACAGGACATAGATAATTAGAATGTTCAGAGGATCAGGATGATAGTAATTGACTGAAATAGGACATAGATAATTAGAATCTTCAGAGGATCAGGATGATAGTAATTGACTGAAACAGGACATAGATAATTAGAATGTTCAGAGGATCAAGATGATAGTAATTGACTGAAATAGGACATAGATAATTAGAATGTTCAGAGGATCAGGATGATAGTAATTGACTGAAACAGGGCATAGATAATTAGAATGGACAGAGGATCAGGATGATAGTAATTGACTGAAATACGACATAGATAATTAGAATGTTTGGAGGATAAGGATGATAGTAATTGACTGAAACAGGACACAGATAATTAGAAAGTTCAGAGGATCAAGATGTCAGTAATTTGACAGAAATAGGACATCGATAATTAGAATGTTCAGAGGATCAGGATGATAGTAATTGACTGAAACAGGACATAGATAATTAGAATCTTCAGAGGATCAGGATGATAGTAATTGACAGAAATAGGACATAGATAATTAGAATGTTCAGAGGATCAGGATGATAGTAATTGACTGAAACAGGACAGAGATAATTAGAATGTTCAGAGGATCAAGATGTCAGTAATTGACAGAAATAGGACATAGATAATTTGAATGTTCAGAGGATCAAGATGTCAGTAATTGACAGAAATAGGACATAGATAATTAGAATGGACAGAGGATCAGGATGACAGTAATTGACTGAAACAGGACATAGATAATTAGAATGTTCAGAGGATCAAGATGTCAGTAATAGACAGAAATAGGACATAGATAATTAGAATGTTCAGAGGATCAGGATGATAGTAATTGACTGAAACAGGACATAGATAATTAGAATGTTCAGAGGATCAAGATGTCAGTAATTGACAGAAATAGGACATAGATAATTAGAATGTTCAGAGGATCAAGATGTCAGTAATTGACAGAAATAGGACATGGATAATTAGAATGGACAGAGGATCAGGATGATAGTAATTGACTGAAACAGGTCATAGATAATTAGAATGTTCAGAGGATCAAGATGTCAGTAATTGACAGAAATAGGACATAGATAATTAGAATGTTCAGAGGATCAGGATGTCAGTAATTGACAGAAATAGGACATAGATAATTAGAATGTTCAGAGGATCAGGATGATAGTAATTGACTGAAACAGGACATAGATAATTAGAATGGAAAGAGGATCAAGATGTCAGTAATTGACAGAAATAGGACATAGATAATTAGAATGTTCAGAGGATCAGGATGATAGTAATTGACTGAAACAGGACATAGATAATTAGAATGTTCAGACGATCAAGATGTCAGTAATTGACAGAAATAGGACATAGATAATTAGAATGTTCAGAGTATCAGGATGATAGTAATTGACTGAAACAGGACATAGATAATTAGAATGTTCAGAGGATCAAGATGTCAGTAATTGACAGAAATAGGACATAGATAATTAGAATGTTCAGAGGATCAGGATGATAGTAATTGACTGAAACAGGACATAGATAATTAGAATGTTCAGAGGATCAAGATGTCAGTAATTGACAGAAATAGGACATAGATAATTAGAATGTTCAGAGGATCAAGATGTCAGTAATTGACAGTAATAGGACATATATAATTCGAATGTTCAGAGGATCAGGATGATAGTAATTGACTGAAACAGGACATAGATAATTAGAATGGACAGAGGATCAAGATGTCAGTAATTGACTGAAATAGGACATAGATAATTAGAATGTTCAGAGGATCAGGATGATAGTAATTGACTGAAACAGGACATAGATAATTAGAATGTTCAGAGGATCAAGATGATAGTAATTGACTGAAACAGGACACAGATAATTAGAATGGACAGAGGATCAGGATGATAGTAATTGACTGAAACAGGACATAGATAATTAGAATGTTCAGAGGATCAAGATGATAGTAATTGACTGAAATAGGACATAGATAATTAGAATGGTCAGAGGATCAGGATGATAGCAATTGACTGAAACTTGACATAGATAATTAGAATGGACAGAGGATCAGGATGATAGTAATTGACTGAAACAGGACATAGATAATTAGAATGGACAGAGGATAATGATGATAGTAATTGACTGAAACAGGACATTGATAAATAGAATGGACAGAGGATCATGACGATAGTAATTGACTGAAATAGGGCATAGATAATTAGAATGGTCAGAGGACCAGAATGATAGCAATTGACTGAAATAGGACATAGATAATTCGAATGTTCAGAGGATCAGGATGATAGTAATTGACTGAAACAGGACATAGATAATTAGAATGTTCAGAGGATCAGGATGATAGTAATTGACTGAAACAGGACATAGATAATTAGAATAGACAGAGGATCAGGATGATAGTAATTGACTGAATCAGGACATAGATAATTAGAATGGAAAGAGGATCAGGATGACAGGAATTGACTGAAACAGGACACAGATATTTAGAATGGACAGACAGTCAGGATGATAGTAATTGACTGAAACAGGACATAGATAATTAGAATGTTCAGAGGATCAGGATGATAGTAATTGACTGAAACAGGACATAGATAATTAGAATAGACAGAGGATCAGGATGATAGTAATTGACTGAAACAGGACATAGATAATTTGAATAGACAGAGGATCAGGATGATAGTAATTGACTGAAATAGGACATAGATAATTGGAATAGACAGAGGATCAGGATGATAGTAATTGACTGAAATAGGACATAGATAATTACAATGTTCACAGGATCAAGATGATAGTAATTGACTGAAAAAGGACATAGATAATTAGAATGTTCAGAGTATCAGGATGATAGTAATTGACTGAAACAGGACATAAACAATTAGAATGGACAGAGGATCAGGATGATAGTAAATGACTGAAACAGGACATCGATAATTAGAATGGACAGAGGATCATGATGATAGTGATTGACTGAAACAGGACATAGATAATTAGAATGTTCAGAAGATCAGGATGATAGTAATTGACTGAAATAGGACATAGATACTTAGAATCTTCAGAGGATCAGGATGATAGTAATTTACTGAAATAGGACATAGATAATTAGAATGTTCAGAGAATCAAGATGATAGTAATTGACTGAAATAGGACATAGATAATTAGAATGGACAGAGGATCAGGATGATAGTAATTGACTGAAACAGGTCATAGATAATTAGAATGTTCAGAGGATCAAGATGTCAGTAATTGACAGAAATAGGACATAGATAATTAGAATGTTCAGAGGATCAGGATGGCAGTAATTGACAGAAATAGGACATAGATAATTAGAATGTTCAGAGGATCAGGATGATAGTAATTGACTGAAACAGGACATAGATAATTAGAATGGAAAGAGGATCAAGATGTCAGTAATTGACAGAAATAGGACATAGATAATTAGAATGTTCAGAGGATCAGGATGATAGTAATTGACTGAAACAGGACATAGATAATTAGAATGTTCAGACGATCAAGATGTCAGTAATTGACAGAAATAGGACATAGATAATTAGAATGTTCAGAGTATCAGGATGATAGTAATTGACAGAAATAGGACATAGATAATTAGAATGTTCAGAGGATCAGGATGATAGTAATTGACTGAAACAGGACATAGATAATTAGAATGTTCAGAGGATCAAGATGTCAGTAATTGACAGAAATAGGACATAGATAATTAGAATGTTCAGAGGATCAGGATGATAGTAATTGACTGAAACAGGACATAGATAATTAGAATGTTCAGAGGATCAAGATGTCAGTAATTGACAGAAACAGGACATAGATAATTAGAATTTTCAGAGGATCAAGATGTCAGTAATTGACAGTAATAGGACATATATAATTCGAATGTTCAGAGGATCAGGATGATAGTAATTGACTGAAACAGGACATAGATAATTAGAATGGACAGAGGATCAAGATGTCAGTAATTGACTGAAATAGGACATAGATAATTAGAATGTTCAGAGGATCAGGATGATAGTAATTGACTGAAACAGGACATAGATAATTAGAATGTTCAGAGGATCAAGATGATAGTAATTGACTGAAACAGGACATAGATAATTAGAATGGACAGAGGATCAGGATGATAGTAATTGACTGAAACAGGACATAGATAATTAGAATGTTCAGAGGATCAAGATGATAGTAATTGACTGAAATAGGACATAGATAATTAGAATGGTCAGAGGATCAGGATGATAGCAATTGACTGAAACTTGACATAGATAATTAGAATGGACAGAGGATCAGGATGATAGTAATTGACTGAAACAGGACATAGATAATTAGAATGGACAGAGGATAATGATGATAGTAATTGACTGAAACAGGACATAGATAATTAGAATGGACAGAGGATCATGATGATAGTAATTGACTGAAATAGGGCATAGATAATTAGAATGGTCAGAGGACCAGAATGATAGCAATTGACTGAAATAGGACATAGATAATTCGAATGTTCAGAGGATCAGGATGATAGTAATTGACTGAAACAGGACATAGATAATTAGAATGTTCAGAGGATCAGGATGATAGTAATTGACTGAAACAGGACATAGATAATTAGAATAGACAGAGGATCAGGATGATAGTAATTGACTGAATCAGGACATAGATAATTAGAATGGAAAGAGGATCAGGATGACAGGAATTGACTGAAACAGGACACAGATATTTAGAATGGACAGACAGTCAGGATGATAGTAATTGACTGAAACAGGACATAGATAATTAGAATGTTCAGAGGATCAGGATGATAGTAATTGACTGAAACAGGACATAGATAATTAAAATAGACAGAGGATCAGGATGATTGTAATTGACTGAAACAGGACATAGATAATTTGAATAGACAGAGGATCAGGATGATAGTAATTGACTGAAATAGGACATAGATAATTGGAATAGACAGAGGATCAGGATGATAGTAATTGACTGAAATAGGACATAGATAATTACAATGTTCACAGGATCAAGATGATAGTAATTGACTGAAAAAGGACATAGATAATTAGAATGTTCAGAGTATCAGGATGATAGTAATTGACTGAAACAGGACATAAACAATTAGAATGGACAGAGGATCAGGATGATAGTAAATGACTGAAACAGGACATCGATAATTAGAATGGACAGAGGATCATGATGATAGTAATTGACTGAAACAGGACATAGATAATTAGAATGTTCAGAAGATCAGGATGACAGTAATTGACTGAAATAGGACATAGATAATTAGAATGTTCAGAGAATCAAGATGATAGTAATTGACTGAAATAGGACATAGATAATTAGAATGTTCAGAGGATCAGGATGATAGTAATTGACTGAAACAGGACATAGATAATTAGAATGGACAGAGGATCAGGATGATAGTAATTGACTGAAACAGGGCATAGATAATTAGAATGGACAGATGATCAGGATGATAGTAATTTACTGAAACAGGAAATAGATAATTAGAATAGACAGAGGATCAGGATGATAGTAATTGACTGAAATAGGACATCGATAATTAGAATATTTGGAGGATAAGGATGATAGTAATTGACTGAAACAGGACACAGATAATTAGAGAGTTCAGAGGATCAAGATGTCAGTAATTTGACTGAAACAGGACACAGATAATTAGAATGTTCAGAGGATCAAGATGATAGTAATTGACTGAAATAGGGCATAGATAATTAGAATGGTCAGAGGATCAGGATGATAGCAATTGACTGAAACAGGACATAGATAATTAGAATGGACAGAGGATCAGGATGATAGTAATTGACTGAAACAGGACATAGATAATTATTATAGACAGAGGATCAGGATGATAGTAATTTACTGAAACAGGACATAGATAATTAGAATGGACAGAGGATCAGGATGATAGTAATTGACTGAAACAGGACATAGATAATTATAATAGACAGAGGATCAGGATGATAGTAATTTACTGAAACAGGACATAGATAATTAGAATGGACAGAGGATCAGGATGATAGTAATTGACTGAAACAGGACATAGATAATTATAATAGACAGAGGATCAGGATGATAGTAATTTACTGAAACAGGACATAGATAATTGGAATGGACAGAGGATCATGATGATAGTAATTGACTGAAACAGGACATAGATAATTAGAATGGAAAGAGGATCAGGATGACAGTAATTGACTGAAACAGGACATAGATATTTAGAATGGACAGACAGTCAGGATGATAGTAATTGACTGAAACAGGACATAGATAATTAGAATGTTCAGAGGATCAGGATGATAGTAATTGACTGAAACAGGACATAGATAATTAGAATAGACAGAGGATCAGGATGATAGTAATTGACTGAAACAGGAGATAGATAATTTGAATAGACAGAGGATCAGGATGATAGTAATTGACTGAAATAGGACATAGATAATTAGAATAGACAGAGGATCAGGATGATAGTAATTGACTGAAATAGGACATAGATAATTAGAATGTTCAGAGGATCAGGATGATCGTAATTGACTGGAATAGGACATAGATAATTAGAATGGACAGAGGATCAGGATGATAGTAATTGACTGAAACAGGACATAAATAATTAGAATGGACAGAGGATCAGGATGATAGTAAATGACTGAAATAGGACATAGATAATTACAATGTTCAGACGATCAAGATGATAGTAATTGACTGAAAAAGGACATAGATAATTAGAATGTTCAGAGTATCAGGATGATAGTAATTGACTGAAACAGGACATAAATAATTAGAATGGACAGAGGATCAGGATGATAGTAAATGACTGAAACAGGACATCGATAATTAGAATGGAAAGAGGATCATGATGATAGTAATTGACTGAAACAGGACATAGATAAATAGAATGTTCAGAGGATCAGGATGATAGTAATTGACTTAAACAGGGCATAGATAATTAGAATCTTCAGAGGATCAGGATGATAGTATGTGACTGAAACGGGACATAGATAATTAGAATCTTCAGAGGATCAGGATGATAGTAATTGACTGAAACAGGACATAGATAATTAGAATGGACAGAGGATCAGGATGATAGTAATTGACTGAAATAGGACATAGATAATTAGAATATTCAGAGGATCAGGATGATAGTAATTGACTGAAACAGGACATCGATAATTAGAATGGAAAGAGGATCATGATGATAGTAATTGACTGGAACAGGGCATAGATAATTAGAATGGACAGATGATCAGGATGATAGTAATTTACTGAAACAGGAAATAGATAATTAGAATAGACAGAGGATCAGGATGATAGTAATTGACTGAAATAGGACATAGATAATTAGAATGTTTGGAGGATAAGGATGATAGTAATTGACTGAAACAGGACACAGATAATTAGAAAGTTCAGAGGATCAAGATGTCAGTAATTTGACAGAAATAGGACATAGATAATTAGAATGTTCAGAGGATCAGGATGATAGTAATTGACTGAAACAGGACATAGATAATTAGAATGTTCAGAGGATCAGGATGATAGTAATTGACTGAAACTGGACATAGATAACTGGAATGTTTGGAGGATCAAGATGATAGTAATTGACTGAAATAGGACATAGATAATTAGAATGTTCAGAGGATCAGGATGTCAGTAATTGACAGAAATAGGACATAGATAATTAGAATGTTCGGAGGATCAAGATGTCAGTAATTGACTGAAATAGGACATAGATAATTAGAATGCTCAGAGGATCAGGATGATAGTAATTGACTGAAACAGGACATAGATAATTAGAATAGACAGAGGATCAGGATGATAGTAATTGACTGAATCAGGACATAGATAATTAGAATGGAAAGAGGATCAGGATGACAGGAATTGACTGAAACAGGACACAGATATTTAGAATGGACAGACAGTCAGGATGATAGTAATTGACTGAAACAGGACATAGATAATTAGAATGTTCAGAGGATCAGGATGATAGTAATTGACTGAAACAGGACATAGATAATTAGAATAGACAGAGGATCAGGATGATAGTAATTGACTGAAACAGGACATAGATAATTTGAATAGACAGAGGATCAGGATGATAGTAATTGACTGAAATAGGACATAGATAATTGGAATAGACAGAGGATCAGGATGATAGTAATTGACTGAAATAGGACATAGATAATTACAATGTTCACAGGATCAAGATGATAGTAATTGACTGAAAAAGGACATAGATAATTAGAATGTTCAGAGTATCAGGATGATAGTAATTGACTGAAACAGGACATAAATAATTAGAATGGACAGAGGATCAGGATGATAGTAAATGACTGAAACAGGACATCGATAATTAGAATGTTTGGAGGATAAGGATGATAGTAATTGACTGAAACAGGACACAGATAATTAGAAAGTTCAGAGGATCAAGATGTCAGTAATTTGACAGAAATAGGACATAGATAATTAGAATGTTCAGAGGATCAGGATGATAGTAATTGACTGAAACAGGACATAGATAATTAGAATGTTCAGAGGATCAGGATGATAGTAATTGACTGAAACAGGACATAGATAATTAGAATGTTCACAGGATCAAGATGATAGTAATTGACTGAAAAAGGACATAGATAATTAGAATGTTCAGAGTATCAGGATGATAGTAATTGACTGAAACAGGACATAAATAATTAGAATGGACAGAGGATCAGGATGATAGTAAATGACTGAAACAGGACATCGATAATTAGAATGGACAGAGGATCATGATGATAGTAATTGACTGAAACAGGACATAGATAATTAGAATGTT
This sequence comes from Heterodontus francisci, assembly GCF_036365525.1. Taxonomy (NCBI): domain Eukaryota; kingdom Metazoa; phylum Chordata; class Chondrichthyes; order Heterodontiformes; family Heterodontidae; genus Heterodontus; species Heterodontus francisci. The sequence goes on from NW_027141086.1 coordinate 373,794, forward strand.
CAGAAGATCAGGATGATAGTAATTGACTGAAATAGGACATAGATACTTAGAATCTTCAGAGGATCAGGATGATAGTAATTGACTGAAATAGGACATAGATAATTAGAATGTTCAGAGAATCAAGATGATAGTAATTGACTGAAATAGGACATAGATAATTAGAATGTTCAGAGGATCAGGATGATAGTAATTGACTGAAACAGGACATAGATAATTAGAATGGACAGAGGATCAGGATGATAGTAATTGACTGAAACAGGGCATAGATAATTAGAATGGACAGATGATCAGGATGATAGTAATTTACTGAAACAGGAAATAGATAATTAGAATAGACAGAGGATCAGGATGATAGTAATTGACTGAAATAGGACATAGATAATTAGAATGTTTGGAGGATAAGGATGATAGTAATTGACTGAAACAGGACACAGATAATTAGAAAGTTCAGAGGATCAAGATGTCAGTAATTTGACTGAAACAGGACACAGATAATTAGAATGTTCAGAGGATCAAGATGATAGTAATTGACTGAAATAGGGCATAGATAATTAGAATGGTCAGAGGATCAGGATGATAGCAATTGACTGAAACAGGACATAGATAATTAGAATGGACAGAGGATCAGGATGATAGTAATTGACTGAAACAGGACATAGATAATTGGAATGGACAGAGGATCATGATGATAGTAATTGACTGAAATAGGGCATAGATAATTAGAATGGTCAGAGGATCAGGATGATAGCAATTGACTGAAACAGGACAGAGATAATTAGAATGGACAGAGGATCAGGATGATAGTAATTGACTGAAACAGGACATAGATAATTATAATAGACAGAGGATCAGGATGATAGTAATTTACTGAAACAGGACATAGATAATTAGAATGGACAGAGGATCAGGATGATAGTAATTGACTGAAACAGGACATAGATAATTAGAATGGACAGAGGATCATGATGATAGTAATTGACTGAAACAGGACATAGATAATTGGAATGGACAGAGGATCATGATGATAGTAATTGACTGAAATAGGGCATAGATAATTAGAATGGTCAGAGGATCAGGATGATAGCAATTGACTGAAACAGGACATAGATAATTAGAATGGACAGAGGATCAGGATGATAGTAATTGACTGAAACAGGACATAGATAATTATAATAGACAGAGGATCAGGATGATAGTAATTTACTGAAACAGGACATAGATAATTAGAATGGACAGAGGATCAGGATGATAGTAATTGACTGAAACAGGACATAGATAATTATAATAGACAGAGGATCAGGATGATAGTAATTTACTGAAACAGGACATAGATAATTAGAATGGACAGAGGATCAGGATGATAGTAATTGACTGAAACAGGACATAGATAATTATAATAGACAGAGGATCAGGATGATAGTAATTGACTGAAAAAGGACATAGATAATTAGAATGGAAAGAGGATCAGGATGACAGTAATTGACTGAAACAGGACATAGATATTTAGAATGTACAGACAGTCAGGATGATAGTAATTGACTGAAACAGGACATAGATAATTAGAATGTTCAGAGGATCAGGATGATAGTAATTGACTGAAACAGGACATAGATAATTAGAATAGACAGAGGATCAGGATGATAGTAATTGACTGAAACAGGACATAGATAATTTGAATAGACAGAGGATCAGGATGATAGTAATTGACTGAAATAGGACATAGATAATTAGAATAGACAGAGGATCAGGATGATAGTAATTGACTGAAATAGGACATAGATAATTAGAATGTTCAGAGGATCAGGATGATCGTAATTGACTGAAATAGGACATAGATAATTACAATGTTCAGACGATCAAGATGATAGTAATTGACTGAAAAAGGACATAGATAATTAGAATGTTCAGAGTATCAGGATGATAGTAATTGACTGAAACAGGACATAAATAATTAGAATGGACAGAGGATCAGGATGATAGTAAATGACTGAAACAGGACATCGATAATTAGAATGGAAAGAGGATCATGATGATAGTAATTGACTGAAACAGGACATAGATAATTAGAATGTTCAGAGGATCAGGATGATAGTAATTGACTGAAACAGGGCATAGATAATTAGAATCTTCAGAGGATCAGGATGATAGTATGTGACTGAAACGGGACATAGATAATTAGAATCTTCAGAGGATCAGGATGATAGTAATTGACTGAAACAGGACATAGATAATTCGAATGGACAGAGGATCAGGATGATAGTAATTGACTGAAATAGGACATAGATAATTAGAATGTTCAGAGGATCAAGATGATAGTAATTGACTGAAATAGGACATAGATAATTAGAATGTTCAGAGGATCAGGATGTTAGTAATTGACTGGAACAGGGCATAGATAATCAGAATAGACAGAGGATCAGGATGATAGTAATTTACTGAAACAGGAAATAGATAATTAGAATAGACAGAGGATCAGGATGATAGTAATTGACTGAAATAGGACATAGATAATTAGAATGTTTGGAGGATAAGGATGATAGTAATTGACTGAAACAGGACACAGATAATTAGAAAGTTCAGAGGATCAAGATGTCAGTAATTTGACAGAAATAGGACATCGATAATTAGAATGTTCAGAGGATCAGGATGATAGTAATTGACTGAAACAGGACATAGATAATTAGAATCTTCAGAGGATCAGGATGATAGTAATTGACTGAAACAGGACAGAGATAATTAGAATGTTCAGCGGATCAGGATGATAGTAATTGACTGAAACAGGACATAGATAATTAGAATGTTTGGAGGATCAAGATGATAGTAATTGACTGAAATAGGACATAGATAATTAGAATGTTCAGAGGATAAGGATGTCAGTAATTGACAGAAATAGGACATAGATAATTAGAATGTTCAGAGGATCAGGATGTCAGTAATTGACAGAAATAGGACATAGATAATTAGAATAGACAGAGGATCAGGATGATAGTAATTGACTGAAACAGGACATAGATAATTAGAATCTTCAGAGGATCAGGATGATAGTAATTGACTGAAACAGGACAGAGATAATTAGAATGTTCAGCGGATCAGGATGATAGTAATTGACTGAAACAGGACATAGATAATTAGAATGTTTGGAGGATCAAGATGATAGTAATTGACTGAAATAGGACATAGATAATTAGAATGGACAGAGGATCAGGATGATAGAAATTGACTGAAATAGGACATTGATAATTAGAATGGACAGAGGATCAGGATGATAGTAATTGACTGAAACAGGACATTGATAATTAGAATGGACAGAGGATCAGGATGATAGTAATTGACTGAAACAGGACATTGATAATTAGAATGGACAGAGGATCAGGATGATAGAAATTGACTGAAATAGGACATAGATAATTAGAATGTTCAGAGGATCAGGATGTCAGTAATTGACAGAAATAGGACATAGATAATTAGAATGTTCAGAGGATCAGGATGATAGTAATTGACTGAAACAGGACATAGATAATTAGAATGTTCAGAGGATCAGGATGATAGTAATTGACTGAAACAGGACATTGATAATTAGAATGGACAGAGGATCAGGATGATAGAAATTGACTGAAATAGGACATAGATAATTAGAATGTCCAGAGGATCAGGATGTCAGTAATTGACAGAAATAGGACATAGATAATTAGAATGTTCAGAGGATCAGGATGATAGTAATTGACTGAAACAGGACATAGATAATTAGAATGTTCAGAGGATCAGGATGATAGTAATTGACTGAAATAGGACAGAGATAATTAGAATGTTCAGAGGATCAGGATGATAGTAATTGACTGAAACTGGACATAGATAATTAGAATGTTTGGAGGATCAAGATGATAGTAATTGACTGAAATAGGACATAGATAATTAGAATGTTCAGAGGATCAGGATGTCAGTAATTGACAGAAATAGGACATAGATAATTAGAATAGACAGAGGATCAGGATGATTGTAATTGACTGAAACAAGACATAGATAATTAGAATGTTCAGAGGATCAGGATGATAGTAATTGACTGAAAAAGGACATAGATAATTAGAATGTTCAGAGGATCAGGATGATAGTAATTGACTGAAACAGGACATTGATAATTAGAATGGACAGAGGATCAGGATGATAGAAATTGACTGAAATAGGACATAGATAATTAGAATGTTCAGAGGATCAGGATGTCAGTAATTGACAGAAATAGGACATAGATAATTAGAATGTTCAGAGGATCAGGATGATAGTAATTGACTGAAACAGGACATTGATAATTAGAATGGACAGAGGATCAGGATGATAGAAATTGACTGAAATAGGACATAGATAATTAGAATGTTCAGAGGATCAGGATGTCAGTAATTGACAGAAATAGGACATAGATAATTAGAATGTTCAGAGGATCAGGATGATAGTAATTGACTGAAACAGGACATAGATAATTAGAATGTTCAGAGTATCAGGATGATAGTAATTGACTGAAACAGGACATAGATAATTAGAATGTTCAGAGGATCAGGATGATAGTAATTGACTGAAATAGGACATAGATAATTAGAATGTTCAGAGGATCAGGATGATAGTAATTGACTGAAATAGGACATAGATAATTAGAATGTTCAGAGGATCAGGATGATAGTAATTGACTGAAACAGGACATAGATAATTAGAATGTTCAGAGGATCAGGATGATAGTAATTGACTGAAACAGGACATAGATAATTAGAATGTTCAGAGGATCAGGATGATAGTAATTGACTGAAATAGGACATAGATAATTAGAATGTTCAGAGGATCAGGATGATAGTAATTGACTGAAACAGGACATAGATAATTAGAATGTTCAGAGGATCAGGATGTCAGTAATTGACAGAAATAGGACATAGATAATTAGAATGTTCAGAGGATCAGGATGATAGTAATTGACTGAAACAGGACATAGATAATTAGAATGTTCAGAGGATCAGGATGATAGTAATTGACTGAAATAGGACATAGATAATTAGAATGTTCAGAGGATCAGGATGTCAGTAATTGACTGAAATAGGACATAGATAATTAGAATGTTCAGAGGATCAGGATGATAGTAATTGACTGAAACAGGACATAGATAATTAGAATGTTCAGAGGATCAGGATGATAGTAATTGACTGAAATAGGACATAGATAATTAGAATGTTCAGAGGATCAGGATGATAGTAATTCACTGAAACAGGACATATATAATTAGAATAGACAGAGGATCAGGATGATAGTAATTGACTGAAATAGGACATAGATAATTAGAATGTTCAGAGGATCAAGATGTCAGTAATTGACTGAAACAGGACATAGATAATTAGAATGTTCAGAGGATCAAGATGTCAGTAATTGACTGAAATAGGACATAGATAATTAGAATGTTCAGAGGATCAAGATGTCAGTAATTGACTGAAATAGGACATAGATAATTAGAATGTTCAGAGGATCAAGATGATAGTAATTGACTGAAATAGGACATAGATAATTAGAATGGACAGAGGATCAAGATGTCAGTAATTGACTGAAATAGGACATAGTTAATTAGAATGTTCAGAGGATCAGGATGATAGTAATTGACTGAAACAGGACATAAATAATTAGAATGGACAGATGATCAGGATGATAGTAATTTACTGAAACAGGAAATAGATAATTAGAATAGACAGAGGATCAGGATGATAGTAATTGACTGAAACAGGTCATAGATAATTAGAATGTTCAGAGTATCAGGATGATAGCAATTGACTGAAACAGGACATAAATAATTAGAATGGACAGATGATCAGGATGATAGTAATTTACTGAAACAGGAAATAGATAATTAGAATAGACAGAGGATCAGGATGATAGTAATTGACTGAAATAGGACATATATAACGAGAATGTTTGGAGGATAAGGATGATAGTAATTGACTGAAACAGGACACAGATAATTAGAAAGTTCAGAGGATCAAGATGTCAGTAATTTGACAGAAATAGGACATCGATAATTAGAATGTTCAGATGATCAGGATGATAGTAATTGACTGAAACAGGACACAGATAATTAGAAAGTTCAGAGGATCAAGATGTCAGTAATTTGACAGAAATAGGACATAGATAATTAGAATCTTAAGAGGATAAGGATGATAGTAATTGACTGAAACTGGACATAGATAATTAGAATGTTCAGAGGATCAGGATGATAGCAATTGACTGAAACAGGACATAGATAATTAGAATGTTCAGAGGATCAGGATGATAGTAATTGACTGAAACAGGACACAGATAATTAGAATGGACAGAGGATCATGATGATAGTAATTGACTGAAACAGGACATAGATAATTAGAATGGATAGAGGATTATGATGATAGTAATTGACTGAAATAGGGCATAGATAATTAGAATGTTCAGAGGATCAGGATGATAGCAATTGACTGAAACAGGACATAGATAATTAGAATGTTCAGAGGATCAGGATGATAGTAATTGACTGAAACAGGACACAGATAATTAGAAAGTTCAGAGGATCAAGATGTCAGTAATTTGACAGAAATAGGACATAGATAATTAGAATCTTAAGAGGATCAGGATGATAGTAATTGACTGAAACTGGACATAGATAATTAGAATGTTCAGAGGATCAGGATGATAGCAATTGACTGAAACTTGACATAGATAATTAGAATGGACAGAGGATCAGGATGATAGTAATTGACTGAAACAGGACATAGATAATTAGAATGGACAGAGGATCATGATGATAGTAATTGACTGAAACAGGACATAGATAATTAGAATGTATAGAGGATCATGATGATAGTAATTGACTGAAACAGGACATAAATAATTAGAATGGACAGAGGATCAGGATGATAGCAATTGACTGAAACAGGACATAGATAATTAGAATGTTCAGAGGATCAGGATGATAGTAATTGACTGAAACAGGACACAGATAATTAGAAAGTTCAGAGGATCAAGATGTCAGTAATTTGACAGAAATAGGACATAGATAATTAGAATCTTAAGAGGATCAGGATGATAGTAATTGACTGAAACTGGACATAGATAATTAGAATGTTCAGAGGATCAGGATGATAGCAATTGACTGAAACTTGACATAGATAATTAGAATGGTCAGAGGAGCAGGATGATAGCAATTGACTGAAACAGGACATAGATAATTAGAATGGACAGAGGATCAGGATGATAGTAATTGACTGAAACAGGACATAGATAATTATAATAGACAGAGGATCAGGATGATAGTAATTTACTGAAACAGGACATAGATAATTAGAATGGACAGAGGATCATGATGATAGTAATTGACTGAAACAGGACATAGATAATTCGAATGTTCAGAGGATCAGGATGATAGTAATTGACTGAAACAGGACATAGATAATTAGAATGTTCAGAGGATCAGGATGATAGCAATTGACTGAAACTTGACATAGATAATTAGAATGGACAGAGGATCAGGATGATAGCAATTGACTGAAACAGGACATAGATAATTAGAATGGTCAGAGGATCAGGATGATAGCAATTGACTGAAACTTGACATAGATAATTAGAATGGACAGAGGATCAGGATGATAGTAATTGACTGAAACAGGACATAGATAATTAGAATGGACAGAGGATCATGATGATAGTAATTGACTGAAACAGGACATAGATAATTCGAATGGACAGAGGATCATGATGATAGTAATTGACTGAAATAGGGCATAGATAATTAGAATGGTCAGAGGAGCAGGATGATAGCAATTGACTGAAACAGGACATAGATAATTAGAATGTTCAGAGGATCAAGATGAGAGTAATTGACTGAAATAGGACATAGATAATTAGAATGGACAGAGGATCAGGATGATAGTAATTGACTGAAACAGGACATAGATAATTAGAATGCTCAGAGGATCAAGATGAGGGTAATTGACTGAAATAGGACATAGATAATTAGAATGGACAGAGGATCAGGATGATAGTAATTGACTGAAACAGGACATAGATAATTAGAATGGACAGAGGATCAGGATGATAGTAATTGACTGAAACAGGACATAGATAATTATAATAGACAGAGGATCAGGATGATAGTAATTTACTGAAACAGGACATAGATAATTAGAATGGACAGAGGATCATGATGATAGTAATTGACTGAAACAGGACATAGATAATTCGAATGTTCAGAGGATCAGGATGATAGTAATTGACTGAAAAAGGACATAGATAATTAGAATGTTCAGAGGATCAGGATGATAGTAATTGACTGAAACAGGACATAGATAATTAGAATAGACAGAGGATCAGGATGATAGTAATTGACTGAATCAGGACATAGATAATTAGAATGGAAAGAGGATCAGGATGACAGGAATTGACTGAAACAGGACATAGATATTTAGAATGGACAGACAGTCAGGATGATAGTAATTGACTGAAACAGGACATAGATAATTAGAATGTTCAGAGGATCAGGATGATAGTAATTGACTGAAACAGGACATAGATAATTTGAATAGACAGAGGATCAGGATGATAGTAATTGACTGAAACAGGACATAGATAATTTGAATAGACAGAGGATCAGGATGATAGTAATTGACTGAAATAGGACTTAGATAATTGGAATAGACAGAGGATCAGGATGATAGTAATTGACTGAAATAGGACATAGATAATTACAATGTTCAGAGGATCAAGATGATAGTAATTGACTGAAAAAGGACATAGATAATTAGAATGTTCAGAGTATCAGGATGATAGTAATTGACTGAAACAGGACATAAATAATTAGAATGGACAGAGGATCAGGATGATAGTAAATGACTGAAACAGGACATCGATAATTAGAATGGACAGAGGATCATGATGATAGTAATTGACTGAAACAGGACATAGATAATTAGAATGTTCAGAGGATCAAGATGATAGTAATTGACTGAAACAGGACATAGATAATTAGAATGTTCAGAGGATCAAGATGATAGTAATTGACTGAAATAGGACATAGATAATTAGAATGGACAGAGGATCAGGATGATAGCAATTTACTGAAACAGGAAATAGATAATTAGAATAGACAGAGGATCAGGATGATAGTAATTGACAGAAATAGGACATAGATAATTAGAATGTTTGGAGGATAAGGATGATAGTAATTGACTGAAACAGGACACAGATAATTAGAAAGTTCAGTGGATCAAGATGTCAGTAATTTGACTGAAACAGGACAGAGATAATTAGAATGTTCAGAGGATCAAGATGATAGTAATTGACTGAAATAGCGCATAGATAATTAGAATGGTCAGAGGATCAGGATGATAGCAATTGACTGAAACAGGACATAGATAATTAGAATGGACAGAGGATCAGGATGATAGTAATTGACTGAAACAGGACATAGATAATTAGAATGGACAGAGGATCATGATGATAGTAATTGACTGAAACAGGACATAGATAATTGGAATGGACAGAGGATCATGATGATAGTAATTGACTGAAATAGGGCATAGATAATTAGAATGGTCAGAGGATCAGGATGATAGCAATTGACTGAAACAGGACATAGATAATTAGAATGGACAGAGGATCAGGATGATAGTAATTGACTGAAACAGGACATAGATAATTATAATAGACAGAGGATCAGGATGATAGTAATTTACTGAAACAGGACATAGATAATTAGAATGGTCAGAGGATCAGGATGATAGCAATTGACTGAAACAGGACACAGATAATTAGAATGGACAGAGGATCAGGATGATATTAATTGACTGAAACAGGACATAGATAATTATAATAGACAGAGGATCAGGATGATAGTAATTTACTGAAACAGGACATAGATAATTAGAATGGACAGAGGATCATGATGATAGTAATTGACTGAAACAGGACACAGATAATTCGAATGTTCAGAGGATCAGGATGATAGTAATTGACTGAAACAGGACATAGATAATTAGAATGGAAAGAGGATCAGGATGACAGTAATTGACTGAAACAGGACATAGATATTTAGAATGGACAGACAGTCAGGATGATAGTAATTGACTGAAACAGGACATAGATAATTACAATGTTCAGACGATCAAGATGATAGTAATTGACTGAAAAAGGACATAGATAATTAGAATGTTCAGAGTATCAGGATGATAGTAATTGACTGAAACAGGACATAAATAATTAGAATGGACAGAGGATCAGGATGATAGTAAATGAATGAAACAGGACATCGATAATTAGAATGGAAAGAGGATCATGATGATAGTAATTGACGGAAACAGGACATAGATAATTAGAATGTTCAGAGGATCAGGATGATAGTAATTGACTGAAACAGGACATAGATAATTAGAATGTTCAGAGGATCAGGATGATCTTAATTGACTGAAATAGGACATAGATAATTACAATGTTCAGACGATCAAGATGATAGTAATTGACTGAAAAAGGACATAGATAATTAGAATGTTCAGAGTTTCAGGATGATAGTAATTGACTGAAACAGGACATAAATAATTAGAATGGACAGAGGATCAGGATGATAGTAAATGAATGAAACAGGACATCGATAATTAGAATGGAAAGAGGATCATGATGATAGTAATTGACTGAAACAGGACATAGATAATTAGAAAGTTCAGAGGATCAGGATGATAGTAATTGACTGAAACAGGACATAGATAATTAGAATAGACAGAGGATCAGGATGATAGTAATTGACTGAAATAGGACATAGATAATTAGAATCTTCAGAGGATCAGGATGATAGTGATTGACTGAAATAGGACATAGATAATTAGAATGTTCAGAGAATCAGGATGATAGTAATTTACTGAAACAGGAAATAGATAATTAGAATGTTCAGAGGATCAGGATGATAGTAATTGACTGAAATAGGACATAGATAATTAGAATGTTTGGAGGATAAGGATGATAGTAATTGACTGAAACAGGACACAGATAATTAGAAAGTTCAGAAGATTAAGATGTCAGTTATTTGACAGAAATAGGACATCGATAATTAGAATGTTCAGAGGATTAGGATGATAGTAATTGACTGAAACAGGACATAGATAATTAGAATCTTCAGAGGATCAGGATGATAGTAATTGACTGAAATAGGACATAGATAAATAGAATGTTCAGAGGATCAGGATGATAGTAATTGACTGAAACAGGACATAGATAATTAGAATGGACAGAGGATCAGGATGATAGTAATTGACTGAAACAGGACAGAGATAATTAGAATGGGCAGAGGATCAGGATGATAGCAATTGACTGAAACAGGACATAGATAATTAGAATGTTCAGAGGATTAAGATGTCAGTAATTTACAGAAATAGGACATAGATAATTAGAAGGATCAGAGGATCAAGATGATTGTAATTGACTGAAACAGGACATAGATATTTAGAATGGACAGACGATCAGGATGATAGTAATTGACTGAAACAGGACATAGATAATTAGAATGTTCAGAGGATCAAGATGATAGTAATTGACTGAAATAGGGCATAGATAATTAGAGTGGTCAGAGGATCAGGATGATAGCAATTGACTGAAACAGGACATAGATAATTAGAATAGACAAAGGATCAGGATGATAGTAATTGACTGAAACAGGACATAGATAATTAGAATAGACAGAGGATCAGGATGATAGTAATTGACTGAAACAGGACATACATAATTAGAATGTTCAGAGGATCAGGATGATAGTAATTGACTGAAACAGGGCATAGATTATTAGAATGGTCAGAGGATCAGGATGATAGTAATTGACTGAAACAGGACATAGATAATTAGAATGGACAGAGGATCAGGATGATAGTAATTGACTGAAACAGGACATAGATAATTAGAATGGACAGAGGATCAGGATGATAGTAATTGACTGAAATAGGACATAGATAATTATAATAGACAGAGGATCAGGATGATAGCAATTGACTGAAACAGGACATAGATAATTAGAATGTTCAGAGAATCAAGATGTCAGTAATTGACAGAAATAGGACATAGATAATTAGAATGGACAGAGGATCAGGATGATAGCAATTGACTGAAACAGGACATAGATAATTAGCATTGACAGAGGATCAGGATGATAGTAATTGACTGAAACAGGACATACATAATTAGAATGTTCAGAGGATCAGGATGATAGTAATTGACTGAAACAGGACATAGATAATTAGAATGGACAGAGGATCAGGATGATAGTAATTGACTGAAATAGGACATAGATAATTAGAATGTTCAGAGGATCAGGATGATAGCAATTGACTGAAACAGGACATAGATAATTAGAATGGACAGAGGATCAGGATGATAGTAATTGACTGAAACAGGACATAGATAATTAGAATGGACAGAGGATCATGATGATAGTAATTGACTGAAACAGGACATAGATAATTAGAATAGAGAGAGGATCAGGATGATAGTAATTGACTGAAACAGGACATAGATAATTAGAATGCTCAGAGGATCAAGATGAGAGTAATTGACTGAAATAGGGCAGAGATAATTAGAATGGTCAGAGGATCAGGATGATAGCAATTGACTGAAACAGGACATAGATAATTAGAATGGCCAGAGGATCAGGATGATAGTAATTGACTGAAACAGGACATAGATAATTATAATAGACAGAGGATCAGGATGAAAGTAATTGACTGAAATAGGACATAGATAATTAGAATGGACAGAGGATCATGATGATAGTAATTGACTGAAACAGGACATAGATAATTCGAATGTTCAGAGGATCAGGATGATAGCAATTGACTGAAACAGGACATAGATAATTAGAATGTTCAGAGGATCAAGATGATAGTAATTGACTGAAATAGGGCATAGATTATTAGAATGTTCATAGGATCAGGATGATAGCAATTGACTGAAACAGGACATAGATAATTAGAATGGAAAGAGGATCAGGATGACAGTAATTGACTGAAACAGGACATAGGTATTTAGAATGGACAGAGGATCAGGATGATAGTAATTGATTGAAGCAGGACATAGATAATTAGAATAGACAGAGGATCAGGATGATAGTAATTGACTGAAAGAGGACATAGATAATTTGAATAGACAGAGGATCTGGATGATAGTAATTGACTGAAATAGGACATAGATAATTAGAATGTTCAGAGGATCAGGATGATAGTAATTGATTGAAGCAGGACATAGATAATTAGAATAGACAGAGGATCAGGATGATAGTAATTGACTGAAACAGGACATAGATAATTAGAATGTTCAGAGGATCAGGATGATAGTAATTGATTGAAGCAGGACATAGATAATTAGAATAGACAGAGGATCAGGATGATAGTAATTGACTGAAAGAGGACATAGATAATTTGAATAGACAGAGGATCAGGATGATAGTAATTGACTGAAATAGGACATAGATAATTAGAATGTTCAGAGGATCAGGATGATCGTAATTGACTGAAATAGGACATAGATAATTTGAATAGACAGAGGATCAGGATGATAGTAATTGACTGAAATAGAACAGAGATAATTAGAATAGACAGAGGATCAGGATGATAGTAATTGCCTGAAATAGGAGATAGATAATTAGAATGTTCAGAGGATCAGGATGATCGTAATTGACTGAAATAGGACATAGATAATTACAATGTTCAGAGGATCAAGATGATAGTATTTGGCTGAAAAAGGACATAGATAATTAGAAGAGACAGAGGATCAGGATGATAGTAATTGACTGAAACAGGACATAGATAATTAGAATGTTCAGAGGATCGGGATGATAGTAATTGACTGAAACAGGACATAGATAATTAGAATGTTCAGAGGATCGGGATGATAGTAATTGACTGAAACAGGACAAAGATAATTAGAATGGACAGAGGATCAGGATGATAGTAATTGACTGAAAAAGGGCATAGATAATTAGAATAGACAGAGGATCAGGATGATAGTAATTGACTGAAACAGGACATAGATAATTAGAATGTTCAGAGGATCAGGATGATAGTAATTGACTGAAACAGGACATAGATAATTAGAATGTTCAGAGGATCGGGATGATAGTAATTGACTGAAACAGGACAAAGATAATTAGAATGGACAGAGGATCAGGATGATAGTAATTGACTGAAAAAGGGCATAGATAATTAGAATAGACAGAGGATCAGGATGATAGTAATTGACTGAAACAGTACATAGATAATTAGAATAGACAGAGGATCAGGATGATAGTAATTGACGGAAACAGGACATAGATAATTAGAATGTTCAGAGGATCAGGATGATAGTAATTGACTGAAATAGGACATGGATGATTAGAATGTTCAGAGGATCAGGATGATAGTAATTGACTGAAACAGGACATAGATAATTAGAATGGACAGAGGATCAGGATGATAGTAATTGACTGAAAAAGGGCATAGATAATTAGAATAGACAGAGGATCAGGATGATAGTAATTGACTGAAATAGGACATAGATAATTATACTAGACAGAGGATCAGGATGATAGTAATTGACTGAAACAGGACATAGATAATTAGAATAGACAGAGGATCAGGATGATAGCAATTGACTGAAACAGGTCATAGATAATTAGAATGTTCAGAGAATCAAGATGTCAGTAATTGACAGAAATAGGACATAGATAATTAGAATGGACAGAGGATCAGGATGATAGCAATTGACTGAAACAGGACATAGATAATTAGAATAGACAGAGGATCAGGATGATAGTAATTGACTGAAACAGGACATACATAATTAGAATGTTCAGAGGATCAGGATGATAGTAATTGACTGAAACAGGACATAGATAATTAGAATGGACAGAGGATCAGGATGATAGTAATTGACTGAAATAGGACATAGATAATTAGAATGTTCAGAGGATCAGGATGATAGCAATTGACTGAAACAGGACATAGATAATTAGAATGGACAGAGGATCAGGATGATAGTAATTGACTGAAACAGGACATAGATAATTAGAATGGACAGAGGATCATGATGATAGTAATTGACTGAAACAGGACATAGATAATTAGAATAGACAGAGGATCAGGATGATAGTAATTGACTGAAACAGGACATAGATAATTAGAATGCTCAGAGGATCGAGATGAGAGTAATTGACTGAAATAGGGCAGAGATAATTAGAATGGTCAGAGGATCAGGATGATAGCAATTGACTGAAACAGGACATAGATAATTAGAATGGCCAGAGGATCAGGATGATAGTAATTGACTGAAACAGGACATAGAAAATTATAATAGACAGAGGATCAGGATGATAGTAATTGACTGAAATAGGACATAGATAATTAGAATGGACAGAGGATCATGATGATAGTAATTGACTGAAACAGGACATAGATAATTCGAATGTTCAGAGGATCAGGATGATAGCAATTGACTGAAACAGGACATAGATAATTAGAATGTTCAGAGGATCAAGATGATAGTAATTGACTGAAATAGGGCATAGATTATTAGAATGTTCAGAGGATCAGGATGATAGTAATTGATTGAAACAGGACATAGATAATTAGAATAGACAGAGGATCTGGATGATAGTAATTGACTGAAAGAGGAAATAGATAATTTGAATAGACAGAGGATCAGGATGATAGTAATTGACTGAAATAGGACATAGATAATTAGAATGTTCAGAGGATCAGGATGATCGTAATTGACTGAAATAGGACATAGATAATTAGAATGTTCAGAGGATGAGGATGATCGTAATTGACTGAAATAGGACATAGATAATTTGAATAGACAGAGGATCAGGATGATAGTAATTGACTGAAATAGAACAGAGATAATTAGAATAGACAGAGGATCAGGATGATAGTAATTGCCTGAAATAGGAGATAGATAATTAGAATGTTCAGAGGATCAGGATGATCGTAATTGACTGAAATAGGACATAGATAATTACAATGTTCAGAGGATCAAGATGATAGTATTTGGCTGAAAAAGGACATAGATAATTAGAAGAGACAGAGGATCAGGATGATAGTAATTGACTGAAACAGGACATAGATAATTAGAATGTTCAGAGGATCGGGATGATAGTAATTGACTGAAACAGGACATAGATAATTAGAATGTTCAGAGGATCGGGATGATAGTAATTGACTGAAACAGGACAAAGATAATTAGAATGGACAGATGATCAGGATGATAGTAATTGACTGAAAAAGGGCATAGATAATTAGAATAGACAGAGGATCAGGATGATAGTAATTGACTGAAACAGGACATAGATAATTAGAATTTTCAGAGGATCAGCATGATACTAATTGACTGAAACAGGACATAGATAATTATAATAGACAGAGGATCAGGATGAGAGTAATTGACTGAAACAGTACATAGATAATTAGAATAGACAGAGGATCTGGATGATAGTAATTGACTGAAACAGGACATTGATAATTAGAATGTTCAGAGGATCAGGATGATAGTAATTGACTGAAATAGGACATGGATGATTAGAATGTTCAGAGGATCAGGATGATAGTAATTGACTGAAACAGGACATAGATAATTAGAATGGACAGAGGATCAGGATGATAGTAATTGACTAAAAAAGGGCATAGATAATTAGAATAGACAGAGGATCAGGATGATAGTAATTGACTGAAACAGGACATAGATAATTAGAATGTTCAGAGGATCAGGATGATAGTAATTGACTGAAACAGGACATAGATAATTATAATAGACAGAGGATCAGGATGATAGTAATTGACTGAAACAGTACATAGATAATTAGAATGTTCAGAGGATCAGGATGATAGTAATTGACTGAAACAGGACATAGATAATTAGAATAGACAGAGGATCAGGATGATAGTAATTGACTGAAACAGGACATAGATAATTAGAATAGACAGAGGATCAGGATGATAGTAATTTACTGAATCAGGACATAGATAATTAGATTGGAAAGAGGATCAGGATGACAGTAATTGACTGAAACAGGACATAGCTATTTAGAATGGACAGACAGTCAGGATGATAGTAATTGACTGAAACAGGACATAGATAATTAGAATGTTCAGAGGATCAGGATGATAGTAATTGACTGAAACAGGACATAGATAATTAGAATAGACAGAGGATCAGGATGATAGTAAATGACTGAATCAGGACATAGATAATTAGAATGGAAAGAGGATCAGGATGATAGTAATTGACTGAAATAGGACATAGATAATTAGAATAGACAGAGGATCAGGATGATAGTAATTGACTGAAATAGGACATAGATAATTAGAATGTTCAGAGGATCAGGATGATCGTAATTGACTGAAACAGGACATAGATAATTAGAATAGACAGAGGATCAGGATGATAGTAATTGACTGAAACAGGACATAGATAATTTGAATAGACAGAGGATCAGGATGATAGTAATTGACTGAAATAGGACATAGATAATTAGAATAGACAGAGGATCAGGATGATAGTAATTGACTGAAAAAGGACATAGATAATTAGAATGTTCAGAGTATCAGGATGATAGTCATTGACTGAAACAGGACATGAATAATTAGAATGGACAGAGGATCAGGATGATAGTAAATGACTGAAACAGGACATCGATAATTAGAATGGACAGAGGATCATGATGATAGTAATTGACTGAAACAGGACTTAGGTAATTAGAATGTTCAGAGGATCAGGATGATAGTAAATGACTGAAACAGGACATCGATAATTAGCATGGACAGAGGAGCATGATGATAGTAATTGACTGAAACAGGACTTAGGTAATTAGAATGTTCAGAGGATCAGGATGATAGTAATTGACTGAAATAGGACATAGATAATTAGAATAGACAGAGGATCAGGATGATAGTAATTGACTGAAAAAGGACATAGATAATTAGAATGTTCAGAGTATCAGGATGATAGTCATTGACTGAAACAGGACATAAATAATTAGAATGGACGGAGGATCAGGATGATAGTAAATGACTGAAACAGGACATCGATAATTAGAATGGACAGAGGATCATGATGATAGTAATTGGCTGAAACAGGACATTGATAATTAGAATCTTCAGAGGATCAGGATGATAGTAATTGACTGAAATAGGACATAGATAATTAGAATAGACAGAGGATCAGGATGATAGTAATTGACTGAAACAGGACATAGATAATTAGAATGTTCAGAGGATCAGGATGATAGTAATTGACTGAAACAGGACATAGATAATTAGAATGTTCAGAGGATCGGGATGATAGTAATTGACTGAAACAGGACAAAGATAATTAGAATGGACAGAGGATCAGGATGATAGTAATTGACTGAAAAAGGGCATAGATAATTAGAATAGACAGAGGATCAGGATGATAGTAATTGACTGAAACAGTACATAGATAATTAGAATAGACAGAGGATCAGGATGATAGTAATTGACTGAAACAGGACATAGATAATTAGAATGTTCAGAGGATCAGGATGATAGTAATTGACTGAAATAGGACATGGATGATTAGAATGTTCAGAGGATCAGGATGATAGTAATTGACTGAAACAGGACATAGATAATTAGAATGGACAGAGGATCAGGATGATAGTAATTGACTGAAAAAGGGCATAGATAATTAGAATAGACAGAGGATCAGGATGATAGTAATTGACTGAAATAGGACATAGATAATTATAATAGACAGAGGATCAGGATGATAGTAATTGACTGAAACAGGACATAGATAATTAGAATAGACAGAGGATCAGGATGATAGCAATTGACTGAAACAGGTCATAGATAATTAGAATGTTCAGAGAATCAAGATGTCAGTAATTGACAGAAATAGGACATAGATAATTAGAATGGACAGAGGATCAGGATGATAGCAATTGACTGAAACAGGACATAGATAATTAGAATAGACAGAGGATCAGGATGATAGTAATTGACTGAAACAGGACATACATAATTAGAATGTTCAGAGGATCAGGATGATAGTAATTGACTGAAACAGGACATAGATAATTAGAATGGACAGAGGATCAGGATGATAGTAATTGACTGAAATAGGACATAGATAATTAGAATGTTCAGAGGATCAGGATGATAGCAATTGACTGAAACAGGACATAGATAATTAGAATGGACAGAGGATCAGGATGATAGTAATTGACTGAAACAGGACATAGATAATTAGAATGGACAGAGGATCATGATGATAGTAATTGACTGAAACAGGACATAGATAATTAGAATAGACAGAGGATCAGGATGATAGTAATTGACTGAAACAGGACATAGATAATTAGAATGCTCAGAGGATCGAGATGAGAGTAATTGACTGAAATAGGGCAGAGATAATTAGAATGGTCAGAGGATCAGGATGATAGCAATTGACTGAAACAGGACATAGATAATTAGAATGGCCAGAGGATCAGGATGATAGTAATTGACTGAAACAGGACATAGAAAATTATAATAGACAGAGGATCAGGATGATAGTAATTGACTGAAATAGGACATAGATAATTAGAATGGACAGAGGATCATGATGATAGTAATTGACTGAAACAGGACATAGATAATTCGAATGTTCAGAGGATCAGGATGATAGCAATTGACTGAAACAGGACATAGATAATTAGAATGTTCAGAGGATCAAGATGATAGTAATTGACTGAAATAGGGCATAGATTATTAGAATGTTCAGAGGATCAGGATGATAGTAATTGATTGAAACAGGACATAGATAATTAGAATAGACAGAGGATCTGGATGATAGTAATTGACTGAAAGAGGAAATAGATAATTTGAATAGACAGAGGATCAGGATGATAGTAATTGACTGAAATAGGACATAGATAATTAGAATGTTCAGAGGATCAGGATGATCGTAATTGACTGAAATAGGACATAGATAATTAGAATGTTCAGAGGATGAGGATGATCGTAATTGACTGAAATAGGACATAGATAATTTGAATAGACAGAGGATCAGGATGATAGTAATTGACTGAAATAGAACAGAGATAATTAGAATAGACAGAGGATCAGGATGATAGTAATTGCCTGAAATAGGAGATAGATAATTAGAATGTTCAGAGGATCAGGATGATCGTAATTGACTGAAATAGGACATAGATAATTACAATGTTCAGAGGATCAAGATGATAGTATTTGGCTGAAAAAGGACATAGATAATTAGAAGAGACAGAGGATCAGGATGATAGTAATTGACTGAAACAGGACATAGATAATTAGAATGTTCAGAGGATCGGGATGATAGTAATTGACTGAAACAGGACATAGATAATTAGAATGTTCAGAGGATCGGGATGATAGTAATTGACTGAAACAGGACAAAGATAATTAGAATGGACAGATGATCAGGATGATAGTAATTGACTGAAAAAGGGCATAGATAATTAGAATAGACAGAGGATCAGGATGATAGTAATTGACTGAAACAGGACATAGATAATTAGAATTTTCAGAGGATCAGCATGATACTAATTGACTGAAACAGGACATAGATAATTATAATAGACAGAGGATCAGGATGAGAGTAATTGACTGAAACAGTACATAGATAATTAGAAT
This sequence comes from Heterodontus francisci, assembly GCF_036365525.1. NCBI lineage: Eukaryota > Metazoa > Chordata > Chondrichthyes > Heterodontiformes > Heterodontidae > Heterodontus > Heterodontus francisci. Next base: position 394,463 of record NW_027141086.1, read on the forward strand.
AGACAGAGGATCTGGATGATAGTAATTGACTGAAACAGGACATTGATAATTAGAATGTTCAGAGGATCAGGATGATAGTAATTGACTGAAATAGGACATGGATGATTAGAATGTTCAGAGGATCAGGATGATAGTAATTGACTGAAACAGGACATAGATAATTAGAATGGACAGAGGATCAGGATGATAGTAATTGACTAAAAAAGGGCATAGATAATTAGAATAGACAGAGGATCAGGATGATAGTAATTGACTGAAACAGGACATAGATAATTAGAATGTTCAGAGGATCAGGATGATAGTAATTGACTGAAACAGGACATAGATAATTATAATAGACAGAGGATCAGGATGATAGTAATTGACTGAAACAGTACATAGATAATTAGAATGTTCAGAGGATCAGGATGATAGTAATTGACTGAAACAGGACATAGATAATTAGAATAGACAGAGGATCAGGATGATAGTAATTGACTGAAACAGGACATAGATAATTAGAATAGACAGAGGATCAGGATGATAGTAATTTACTGAATCAGGACATAGATAATTAGATTGGAAAGAGGATCAGGATGACAGTAATTGACTGAAACAGGACATAGCTATTTAGAATGGACAGACAGTCAGGATGATAGTAATTGACTGAAACAGGACATAGATAATTAGAATGTTCAGAGGATCAGGATGATAGTAATTGACTGAAACAGGACATAGATAATTAGAATAGACAGAGGATCAGGATGATAGTAAATGACTGAATCAGGACATAGATAATTAGAATGGAAAGAGGATCAGGATGATAGTAATTGACTGAAATAGGACATAGATAATTAGAATAGACAGAGGATCAGGATGATAGTAATTGACTGAAATAGGACATAGATAATTAGAATGTTCAGAGGATCAGGATGATCGTAATTGACTGAAACAGGACATAGATAATTAGAATAGACAGAGGATCAGGATGATAGTAATTGACTGAAACAGGACATAGATAATTTGAATAGACAGAGGATCAGGATGATAGTAATTGACTGAAATAGGACATAGATAATTAGAATAGACAGAGGATCAGGATGATAGTAATTGACTGAAAAAGGACATAGATAATTAGAATGTTCAGAGTATCAGGATGATAGTCATTGACTGAAACAGGACATGAATAATTAGAATGGACAGAGGATCAGGATGATAGTAAATGACTGAAACAGGACATCGATAATTAGAATGGACAGAGGATCATGATGATAGTAATTGACTGAAACAGGACTTAGGTAATTAGAATGTTCAGAGGATCAGGATGATAGTAAATGACTGAAACAGGACATCGATAATTAGCATGGACAGAGGAGCATGATGATAGTAATTGACTGAAACAGGACTTAGGTAATTAGAATGTTCAGAGGATCAGGATGATAGTAATTGACTGAAATAGGACATAGATAATTAGAATAGACAGAGGATCAGGATGATAGTAATTGACTGAAAAAGGACATAGATAATTAGAATGTTCAGAGTATCAGGATGATAGTCATTGACTGAAACAGGACATAAATAATTAGAATGGACGGAGGATCAGGATGATAGTAAATGACTGAAACAGGACATCGATAATTAGAATGGACAGAGGATCATGATGATAGTAATTGGCTGAAACAGGACATTGATAATTAGAATCTTCAGAGGATCAGGATGATAGTAATTGACTGAAATAGGACATAGATAATTAGAATGTTCAGAGGATCAAGATGATAGTAATTGACTGAAATAGGACATAGATAATTAGAATGTTCAGAGGATCAGGATGATAGTAATTGACTGAAACAGGACATAGATAAATAGAATGGACAGAGGATCAGGATGATAGTAATTGACTGAAACAGGGCATAGATAATTAGAATGGACAGATGATCAGGATGATAGTAATTTACTGAAACAGGAAATAGATAATTAGAATAGACAGAGGATCAGGATGATAGTAATTGACTGAAATAGGACATAGATAATTAGAATGTTTGGAGGATAAGGATGATAGTAATTGACTGAAATAGGACATAGATAATTAGAATGTTCAGATGATCAGGATGATAGTAATTGACTGAAACAGGACATAGATAAATAGAATGGACAGAGGATCAGGATGATAGTAATTGACTGAAACAGGGCATAGATAATTAGAATGGACAGATGATCAGGATGATAGTAATTTACTGAAACAGGAAATAGATAATTAGTATAGACAGAGGATCAGGATGATAGTAATTGACTGAAACGGGACATAGATAATTAGAATGTTCAGAGGATCAGGATGATAGTAATTGACTGAAATAGGACATAGATAATTAGAATGTTTGAAGGATAAGGATGATAGCAATTGACTGAAACAGGACATAGATAATTAGAAAGTTCAGAGGATCAAGATGTCAGTAATTTGACAGAAATAGGACATAGATAATTAGAATGTTCAGAGGATCAGGATGATAGTAATTGACTGAAACAGGACATAGATAATTAGAATGGACAGAGGATCAGGATGATAGTAATTGACTGAAACTGGACATAGATAATTAGAATGTTCAGAGGATCAGGATGATAGTAATTGACTGAAACGGGACATAGATAATTAGAATGTTCAGAGGATCAGGATGATAGTAATTGACTGAAATAGTACATAGATAATTAGAATGGACAGAGGATCAGGATGATAGTAATTGACTGAAATAGTACATAGATAATTAGAGTGGACAGAGGATCAGGATGATAGTAATTGACTGAAACAGGACATAGATAATTAGAATGGACAGAGGATCAGGATGACAGTAATTGACTGAAACAGGACATAGATAATAAGAATGGACAGAGGATCAGGATGATAGTAATTGACTGAAACAGGACATAGATAATTAGAATGGACAGAGGATCAGGATGATAGTAATTGACTGAAATAGGACATAGATAATTAGAATGGACAGTGGATCAAGATGATAGTAATTGACTGAAATAGGACATAGATAATTAGAATGTTCAGAGGATCAAGATGATAGTAATTGACTGAAACAGGACATAGATAATTAGAATGTTCTGAGGATCAAGATGACTGTAATTGACTGAAACAGGACATTGATAATTATAATAGACAGAGGATCAGGATGATAGTAATTGACTGAAACAGGACATTGATAATTATAATTAGCAGAGGATCAAGTTGATAGTAATTGACTGAAACAGGACATAGATAATTAGAATGTTCTGAGGATCAAGATGATTGCAATTGACTGAAGCAGGACTTTGATAATTATAATAGACAGAGGATCAGGATGATAGTAATTGACTGAAACAGGACATAGATAATTAGAATGGACAGTGGATCAAGATGATAGTAATTGACTGAAATAGGACATAGATAATTAGAATGTTCTGAGGATCAAGATGATTGTAATTGACTGAAACAGGACTTTGATAATTATAATAGACAGAGGATCAGGATGATAGTAATTGACTGAAACAGGACATAGATAATTAGAATGGACAGTGGATCAAGATGATAGTGATTGACTGAAATAGGACATAGATAATTAGAATGTTCTGAGGATCAAGATGATTGCAATTGACTGAAACAGGACTTTGATAATTATAATAGACAGAGGATCAAGATGATAGTAATTGACTGAAACAGGACATAGATAATTAGAACGTTCAGAGGATCAGGATGATAGTAATTGACTGAAACAGGACATAGATAATTAGAACGTTCAGAGGATCAGGATGATAGTAATTGACTGAAACAGGACATAGATAATTAGAATGGACAGAGGATCAGGATGATAGTAATTGACTGAAACAGGACATAGATAATTAGAATGTTCAGAGTATCAGGATGATAGCAATTGACAGAAAAAGGACATAGATAATTAGAATGTTCAGAGGATCAGGATGATAGTAATTGACAGAAATAGGACATAGATAATTAGAATGTTCAGAGGATCAGGATGATAGTAATTGACTGAAACAGGACATAGATAATTAGAATGGACAGAGGATCAGGATGATAGTAATTGACTGAAATAGGACATAGATAATTAGAATGGACAGTGGATCAAGATGATAGTAATTGACTGAAATAGGACATAGATAATTAGAATGTTCAGAGGATCAAGATGATAGTAATTGACTGAAACAGGACATAGATAATTAGAATGTTATGAGGATCAAGATGACTGTAATTGACTGAAACAGGACATTGATAATTATAATAGACAGAGGATCAGGATGATAGTAATTGACTGAAACAGGACATTGATAATTATAATTAGCAGAGGATCAAGTTGATAGTAATTGACTGAAACAGGACATAGATAATTAGAATGTTCTGAGGATCAAGATGATTGCAATTGACTGAAGCAGGACTTTGATAATTATAATAGACAGAGGATCAGGATGATAGTAATTGACTGAAACAGGACATAGATAATTAGAATGGACAGTGGATCAAGATGATAGTAATTGACTGAAATAGGACATAGATAATTAGAATGTTCTGAGGATCAAGATGATTGTAATTGACTGAAACAGGACTTTGATAATTATAATAGACAGAGGATCAGGATGATAGTAATTGACTGAAACAGGACATAGATAATTATAATGGACAGTGGATCAAGATGATAGTAATTGACTGAAATAGGACATAGATAATTAGAATGTTCTGAGGATCAAGATGATTGCAATTGACTGAAACAGGACTTTGATAATTATAATAGACAGAGGATCAAGATGATAGTAATTGACTGAAACAGGACATAGATAATTAGAACGTTCAGAGGATCAGGATGATTGTAATTGAATGAAACAGGACATAGATAATTAGAACGTTCAGAGGATCAGGATGATAGTAATTGACTGAAACAGGACACAGATAATTAGAATGTTCTGAGGATCAAGATGACTGTAATTGACTGAAACAGGACATTGATAATTATAATAGACAGAGGATCAGGATGATAGTAATTGACTGAAACAGGACATTGATAATTATAATTAGCAGAGGATCAAGTTGATAGTAATTGACTGAAACAGGACATAGATAATTAGAATGTTCTGAGGATCAAGATGATTGCAATTGACTGAAGCAGGACTTTGATAATTATAATAGACAGAGGATCAGGATGATAGTAATTGACTGAAACAGGACATAGATAATTAGAATGGACAGTGGATCAAGATGATAGTAATTGACTGAAATAGGACATAGATAATTAGAATGTTCTGAGGATCAAGATGATTGTAATTGACTGAAACAGGACTTTGATAATTATAATAGACAGAGGATCAGGATGATAGTAATTGACTGAAACAGGACATAGATAATTAGAATGGACAGTGGATCAAGATGATAGTAATTGACTGAAATAGGACATAGATAATTAGAATGTTCTGAGGATCAAGATGATTGCAATTGACTGAAACAGGACTTTGATAATTATAATAGACGGAGGATCAAGATGATAGTAATTGACTGAAACAGGACATAGATAATTAGAACGTTCAGAGGATCAGGATGATAGTAATTGACTGAAACAGGACATAGATAATTAGAACGTTCAGAGGATCAGGATGATAGTAATTGACTGAAACAGGACATAGATAATTAGAATGGACAGAGGATCAGGATGATAGTAATTGACTGAAACTGGACATAGATAATTAGAATGTTCAGAGTATCAGGATGATAGCAATTGACAGAAAAAGGACATAGATAATTAGAATGTTCAGAGGATCAGGATGATAGTAATTGACATAAATAGGACATAGATAATTAGAATGTTCAGAGGATCAGGATGATAGTAATTGACTGAAACAGGACATAGATAATTAGAATGGACAGAGGATCAGGATGATAGTAATTGACTGAAATAGGACATAGATAATTAGAATGGACAGTGGATCAAGATGATAGTAATTGACTGAAATAGGACATAGATAATTAGAATGTTCAGAGGATCAAGATGATAGTAATTGACTGAAACAGGACATAGATAATTAGAATGTTCTGAGGATCAAGATGACTGTAATTGACTGAAACAGGACATTGATAATTATAATAGACAGAGGATCAGGATGATAGTAATTGACTGAAACAGGACATTGATAATTATAATTAGCAGAGGATCAAGTTGATAGTAATTGACTGAAACAGGACATAGATAATTAGAATGTTCTGAGGATCAAGATGATTGCAATTGACTGAAGCAGGACTTTGATAATTATAATAGACAGAGGATCAGGATGATAGTAATTGACTGAAACAGGACATAGATAATTAGAATGGACAGTGGATCAAGATGATAGTAATTGACTGAAATAGGACATAGATAATTAGAATGTTCTGAGGATCAAGATGATTGTAATTGACTGAAACAGGACTTTGATAATTATAATAGACAGAGGATCAGGATGATAGTAATTGACTGAAACAGGACATAGATAATTAGAATGGACAGTGGATCAAGATGATAGTAATTGACTGAAATAGGACATAGATAATTAGAATGTTCTGAGGATCAAGATGATTGCAATTGACTGAAACAGGACTTTGATAATTATAATAGACAGAGGATCAAGATGATAGTAATTGACTGAAACAGGACATAGATAATTAGAACGTTCAGAGGATCAGGATGATAGTAATTGACTGAAACAGGACATAGATAATTAGAACGTTCAGAGGATCAGGATGATAGTAATTGACTGAAACAGGACACAGATAATTAGAATGTTCTGAGGATCAAGATGATAGTAATTGACTGAAACAGGACTAGATAATTAGAATGGACAGAGGATCAGGATGATAGTAATTGACTGAAACAGGACATAGATTATTAGAATGGACATTGGATCTGGATGATAGTAATTGACTGAAATAGGACATTGATAGGTTAGCAGAATGGACATAGAGTCAGGATGATAGTAAATGACTGTAACGGGACATTGATAGGTTAGCAGAATTGGCAGAGGATTAGGATGAAGGTAAATGACTCAAACAGGACATTGATAGGTTAGCAGAATGGACAGAGGATCAGCATGATAGTAAATGACTGTAACGGGACATTGATAGGTTAGCAGAATGGACAGACAGTCAGGATGATAGTAATTGACTGAAACAGGACATTGATAGGTTAGCAGAATGGACAGAGGATCAGGATGAAGGTAAATGACTGAAACAGGACATTGATGGGTTAGCAGAATGGAAAGACAGTCAGGATGATAGTAATTGACTGAAACAGGACATTAATAGTTTAGCAGAATGGACAGACAGTCTGGATGATAGTAATTGACTGAAACAGGACATGGATAGTTTAGCAGAATGGACAGACAGTCAAATGATAGTAATTGACTGAAACAGGACATAGATAGTTTAGCAGAATGGACAGACAGTCTTGATGATAGTAATTGACTGAAACAGGACATTGATAGTTTAGCAGAATGGACAGACAGTCAGGATGACAGTAATTGACTGAAACAGGACATGGATAGTTTAGCAGAATGGACAGACAGTCAGGATGATAGTAATCGACTGAAGCAGGACATGGATAGTTTCGCAGAATGGACCGACAGTCAGGATGATAGTAATTGACTGAAACAGGTCATGGATAGTTTAGCCGAATGGACAGACAGTCAGGATGATAGTAATTGACTGAAACAGGACATTGATTGGCTAGCAGAATGGACAGACAGTCAGGATGATAGTAACTGACTGAAACAGGACATAGATAGTTTAGCAGAATGGACAGACAGTCTTGATGATAGTAATTGACTGAAACAGGACATTGATAGTTTAGCAGAATGGACAGACAGTCAGGATGACAGTAATTGACTGAAATAGGACATTGATAGGTTAGCAGAATGGACATAGAGTCAGGATGATAGTAAATGACTGTAACGGGACATTGATAGGTTAGCAGAATTGGCAGAGGATTAGGATGAAGGTAAATGACTCAAACAGGACATTGATAGGTTAGCAGAATGGACAGAGGATCAGCATGATAGTAAATGACTGTAACGGGACATTGATAGGTTAGCAGAATGGACAGACAGTCAGGATGATAGTAATTGACTGAAACAGGACATTGATAGGTTAGCAGAATGGACAGAGGATCAGGATGAAGGTAAATGACTGAAACAGGACATTGATGGGTTAGCAGAATGGAAAGACAGTCAGGATGATAGTAATTGAATGAAACAGGACATTGATAGTTTAGCAGAATGGACAGACAGTCTGGATGATAGTAATTGACTGAAACAGGACATGGATAGTTTAGCAGAATGGACAGACAGTCAAATGATAGTAATTGACTGAAACAGGACATAGATAGTTTAGCAGAATGGACAGACAGTCTTGATGATAGTAATTGACTGAAACAGGACATTGATAGTTTAGCAGAATGGACAGACAGTCAGGATGACAGTAATTGACTGAAACAGGACATGGATAGTTTAGCAGAATGGACCGACAGTCAGGATGATAGTAATTGACTGAAACAGGTCATGGATAGTTTAGCCGAATGGACAGACAGTCAGGATGATAGTAATTGACTGAAACAGGACATTGATTGGCTAGCAGAATGGACAGACAGTCAGGATGATAGTAACTGACTGAAACAGGACATAGATAGTTTAGCAGAATGGACAGACAGTCTTGATGATAGTAATTGACTGAAACAGGACATTGATAGTTTAGCAGAATGGACAGACAGTCAGGATGACAGTAATTGACTGAAACAGGACATGGATAGTTTAGCAGAATGGACAGACAGTCAGGATGATAGTAAATGACTGAAACAGGACATTGATTGGCTAGCAGAATGGACAGACAGTCAGGATGATAGTAACTGACTGAAACAGGGCATAGATAGTTTAGCAGAATGGACAGACAGTCTTGATGATAGTAATTGACTGAAACAGGACATTGATAGTTTAGCAGAATGGACAGACAGTCAGGATGACAGTAATTGACTGAAACAGGACATGGATAGTTTAGCAGAATGGACAGACAGTCAGGATGATAGTAATCGACTGAAACAGGACATGGATAGTTTCGCAGAATGGACCGACAGTCAGGATGATAGTAATTGACTGAAACAGGACATGGAAAGTTTAGCAGAATGGACAGACAGTCAGGATGATATTAATTGACTGAAACAGGACATAGATAATTATAATAGACAGAGAGTCAGGATGATAGTGAATGACTGAAACAGGACATAAATAATTATAATAGACAGAGATTCAGGATGATAGTGATTGACTGAAACAGGACATAGATAATTAGAATGGACAGAGGATCAGGATGATAGTAATTGACTGAAACAGGACATAGATAATTATAATAGACAGAGAGTCAGGATGATAGTGATTGACTGAAACAGGACATAGATAATTAGAATGGACAGAGGATCAGGATGATAGTAATTGACTGAAACAGGACATAGATAATTATAATAGACAGAGGATCAGGATGATAGTAATTGACTGAAATAGGACATTGATAGGTTAGCAGAATGGACAGAGAGTCAGGATGATAGTAAATGACTGAAACAGGACATTGATTGGCTCGCAGAATGGACAGACAGTCAGGATGATAGTAATTGACTGAAACAGGACATAGATAATTATAATAGACAGAGGATCAGGATGATAGTAATTGACTGAAACAGAACATAGATAATTAGAATGGACAGAGGATCATTATGATAGTAATTGACTGAAACAGGACATAGATAATTAGAATGGACAGAGGATCATGATGATAGTAATTGACTGAAACAGGACATAGATAATTAGAATGGACAGAGGATCAGGATGATAGTAATTGACTGAAATAGGACATTAATAGGTTAGCAGAATGGACAGAGAGTCAGGATGATAGTAATTGACTGTAACGGGACATTGATAATTAGAATGGACAGTGGATCTGGATGATAGTAATTGACTGAAATAGGACATTAATAGGTTAGCAGAATGGACAGAGAGTCAGGATGATAGTAATTGACTGTAACGGGACATTGATAATTAGAATGGACAGTGGATCTGGATGATAGTAATTGACTGAAATAGGACATTAATAGGTTAGCAGAATGGACAGAGAGTCAGGATGATAGTAATTGACTGAAACAGGACATAGATAATTAGAATGGACAGTGGATCTGGATGATAGTAATTGACTGAAATAGGACATTAATAGGTTAGCAGAATGGACAGAGAGTCAGGATGATAGTAATTGACTGTAACGGGACATTGATAGTTTAGCAGAATGGACGGACAGTCAGGATGATAGTAATTGACTGAAACAGGACATTGATGGGTTAGCAGAATGGAAAGACAGTCAGGATGATAGTAATTGACTGAAACAGGACATGGATAGTTTAGCAGAATGGACAGACAGTCAGGATGATAGTAATTGACTGAAACAGGACATAGATAATTAGAATGGACAGTGGATCTGGATGATAGTAATTGACTGAAATAGGACATTAATAGGTTAGCAGAATGGACAGAGAGTCAGGATGATAGTAATTGACTGTAACGGGACATTGATAGTTTAGCAGAATGGACAGACAGTCAGGATGATAGTAATTGACTGAAACAGGACATTGATGTGTTAGCAGAATGGAAAGACAGTCAGGATGATAGTAATTGACTGAAACAGGACATGGATAGTTTAGCAGAATGGACAGACAGTCTGGATGATAGTAATTGACTGAAACAGGACATGGATAGTTTAGCAGAATGGAGAGACAGTCAAATGATAGTAATTGACTGAAACAGGACATGGATAGTTTAGCCGAATGGACAGAGAGTCAGGATGATAGTAATTGACTGAAACAGGACATTGATTGGCTAGCAGAATGGACAGACAGTCAGGATGATAGTAATTGACTGAAACAGGACATTGATAGTTTAGCAGAATGGACAGACAGTCAGGATGATAGTAAATGACTGAAACAGGACATGGATAGTTTAGCCGAATGGACAGACAGTCAGGATGATAGTAAATGACTGAAACAGGACATTGATTGGCTAGCAGAATGGACAGACAGTCAGGATGATAGTAATTGAATGAAACAGGACATTGATAGTTTAGCAGAATGGACAGACAGTCTGGATGATAGTAATTGACTGAAACAGGACATGGATAGTTTAGCAGAATGGACAGACAGTCAAATGATAGTAATTGACTGAAACAGGACATAGATAGTTTAGCAGAATGGACAGACAGTCTTGATGATAGTAATTGACTGAAACAGGACATTGATAGTTTAGCAGAATGGACAGACAGTCAGGATGACAGTAATTGACTGAAACAGGACATGGATAGTTTAGCAGAATGGACCGACAGTCAGGATGATAGTAATTGACTGAAACAGGTCATGGATAGTTTAGCCGAATGGACAGACAGTCAGGATGATAGTAATTGACTGAAACAGGACATTGATTGGCTAGCAGAATGGACAGACAGTCAGGATGATAGTAACTGACTGAAACAGGACATAGATAGTTTAGCAGAATGGACAGACAGTCTTGATGATAGTAATTGACTGAAACAGGACATTGATAGTTTAGCAGAATGGACAGACAGTCAGGATGACAGTAATTGACTGAAACAGGACATGGATAGTTTAGCAGAATGGACAGACAGTCAGGATGATAGTAAATGACTGAAACAGGACATTGATTGGCTAGCAGAATGGACAGACAGTCAGGATGATAGTAACTGACTGAAACAGGGCATAGATAGTTTAGCAGAATGGACAGACAGTCTTGATGATAGTAATTGACTGAAACAGGACATTGATAGTTTAGCAGAATGGACAGACAGTCAGGATGACAGTAATTGACTGAAACAGGACATGGATAGTTTAGCAGAATGGACAGACAGTCAGGATGATAGTAATCGACTGAAACAGGACATGGATAGTTTCGCAGAATGGACCGACAGTCAGGATGATAGTAATTGACTGAAACAGGACATGGAAAGTTTAGCAGAATGGACAGACAGTCAGGATGATAGTAATTGACTGAAACAGGACATAGATAATTATAATAGACAGAGAGTCAGGATGATAGTGAATGACTGAAACAGGACATAAATAATTATAATAGACAGAGATTCAGGATGATAGTGATTGACTGAAACAGGACATAGATAATTAGAATGGACAGAGGATCAGGATGATAGTAATTGACTGAAACAGGACATAGATAATTATAATAGACAGAGAGTCAGGATGATAGTGATTGACTGAAACAGGACATAGATAATTAGAATGGACAGAGGATCAGGATGATAGTAATTGACTGAAACAGGACATAGATAATTATAATAGACAGAGGATCAGGATGATAGTAATTGACTGAAATAGGACATTGATAGGTTAGCAGAATGGACAGAGAGTCAGGATGATAGTAAATGACTGAAACAGGACATTGATTGGCTCGCAGAATGGACAGACAGTCAGGATGATAGTAATTGACTGAAACAGGACATAGATAATTATAATAGACAGAGGATCAGGATGATAGTAATTGACTGAAACAGAACATAGATAATTAGAATGGACAGAGGATCATTATGATAGTAATTGACTGAAACAGGACATAGATAATTAGAATGGACAGAGGATCATGATGATAGTAATTGACTGAAACAGGACATAGATAATTAGAATGGACAGAGGATCAGGATGATAGTAATTGACTGAAATAGGACATTAATAGGTTAGCAGAATGGACAGAGAGTCAGGATGATAGTAATTGACTGTAACGGGACATTGATAATTAGAATGGACAGTGGATCTGGATGATAGTAATTGACTGAAATAGGACATTAATAGGTTAGCAGAATGGACAGAGAGTCAGGATGATAGTAATTGACTGTAACGGGACATTGATAATTAGAATGGACAGTGGATCTGGATGATAGTAATTGACTGAAATAGGACATTAATAGGTTAGCAGAATGGACAGAGAGTCAGGATGATAGTAATTGACTGAAACAGGACATAGATAATTAGAATGGACAGTGGATCTGGATGATAGTAATTGACTGAAATAGGACATTAATAGGTTAGCAGAATGGACAGAGAGTCAGGATGATAGTAATTGACTGTAACGGGACATTGATAGTTTAGCAGAATGGACGGACAGTCAGGATGATAGTAATTGACTGAAACAGGACATTGATGGGTTAGCAGAATGGAAAGACAGTCAGGATGATAGTAATTGACTGAAACAGGACATGGATAGTTTAGCAGAATGGACAGACAGTCAGGATGATAGTAATTGACTGAAACAGGACATAGATAATTAGAATGGACAGTGGATCTGGATGATAGTAATTGACTGAAATAGGACATTAATAGGTTAGCAGAATGGACAGAGAGTCAGGATGATAGTAATTGACTGTAACGGGACATTGATAGTTTAGCAGAATGGACAGACAGTCAGGATGATAGTAATTGACTGAAACAGGACATTGATGTGTTAGCAGAATGGAAAGACAGTCAGGATGATAGTAATTGACTGAAACAGGACATGGATAGTTTAGCAGAATGGACAGACAGTCTGGATGATAGTAATTGACTGAAACAGGACATGGATAGTTTAGCAGAATGGACAGACAGTCAAATGATAGTAATTGACTGAAACAGGACATGGATAGTTTAGCCGAATGGACAGAGAGTCAGGATGATAGTAATTGACTGAAACAGGACATTGATTGGCTAGCAGAATGGACAGACAGTCAGGATGATAGTAATTGACTGAAACAGGACATTGATAGTTTAGCAGAATGGACAGACAGTCAGGATGATAGTAAATGACTGAAACAGGACATGGATAGTTTAGCCGAATGGACAGACAGTCAGGATGATAGTAAATGACTGAAACAGGACATTGATTGGCTAGCAGAATGGACAGACAGTCAGGATGATAGTAATTGACTGAAACAGGACATAGATAATTAGAATGGACAGTGGATCTGGATGATAGTAATTGACTGAAATAGGACATTAATAGGTTAGCAGAATGGACAGAGAGTCAGGATGATAGTAATTGACTGTAACGGGACATTGATAGTTTAGCAGAATGGACAGACAGTCAGGATGATAGTAATTGACTGAAACAGGACATTGATAGTTTAGCAGAATGGACAGAGAGTCAGGATGATAGTAATTGACTGAAACAGGACATTGATAGTTTAGCAGAATGGACAGACAGTCAGGATGATAGTAATTGACTGAAACAGGACATTGATGGGTTAGCAGAATGGACAGACAGTCAGAATGTTAGTAATTGACTGTAACGGGACATTGATAGTTTAGCAGAATGGACAGACAGTCAGGATGATAGTAATTGACTGAAACAGGACATTGATGGGTTAGCAGAATGGAAAGACAGTCAGGATGATAGTAATTGACTGAAACAGGACATGGATAGTTTAGCAGAATGGACAGACAGTCTGGATGATAGTAATTGACTGAAACAGGACATGGATAGTTTAGCAGAATGGACAGACAGTCAAATGATAGTAATTGACTGAAACAGGACATAGATAATCAGAATGGACAGAGGATCAGGATGATAGTAATTGCCTGAAACAGGACATGGATAGTTTAGCCGAATGGACAGACAGTCAGGATGATAGTAAATGACTGAAACAGGACATTGATTGGCTAGCAGAATGGACAGACAGTCAGGATGATAGTAAATGACTGAAACAGGACATTGATAGTTTAGCCGAATGGACAGACAGTCAGGATGATAGTAAATGACTGAAACAGGACATTGATTGGCTAGCAGAATGGACAGACAGTCAGGATGATAGTAATTGACTGAAACAGGACATGGGTAGGTTAGCAGAATGGACAGACAGTCAGGCCAATAGTAATTGACTGAAACAGGACACAGATTGGTTAGCAGAATGGACAGACAGTCAGGATGATAGTAAATGACTGAAACAGAACATTGATTCGTTACCAGAATGGACAGACAGTCAGGATGATAGTAATTGACTGAAACAGGACATAGATAGGTTAGCAGAAAAGACAGAGAGTCAGGATGATAGTAATTGACTGAAACAGGACATTGATAGGTTAGCAGACTGGACAGACAGTCAGGATGATAGTAATTGACTGAAAAAGGACATTGATATGTTAGCAGAATGGACAGACAGTCAGGATGATAGTAACTGACAGAAGCAGGACATTGATAGGTTAGCAGAATGGACAGACAGTCAGGATGATAGTAATTGACTGAAACAGGACATTGATAGGTTAGCAGAATGTGCAGACAGTCAGAAATACAGTAATTGACTTAAACAGGACATCGACATGTTAGCAAAATGGACAGACAGTCAGGATGATAGTCAATGACTGAAACAGGACATTAACAGTTTATCCGAGTGAACAGACAGTCAGGCTGATCGTGATTGACTGAAACTGGACTTCGACAGGCTATCAGAATGGACATAAAGTCAAAATAATAGTAATTGACTGGAACAGGACATACATAGGTTAGCAGAACTGGCAGAAGTATTTTCGAGAAGCAATATAGACTTAATAACACATTGCTGAAGGATTTGCAGGAATAGAGGGACTTGCAGCTGCATAGACATCAATGTTTGAAGGTGGCAGGACATACTGAGAGATTGATTAGTAAATCGTATTGGATCTTGTCCTTAATAAATAGAGGCATTCAGCACTAAAGCAGTGAAGATATGCTGAACACTTATAATGCTCTGGTTCGGCTGCAACTACAGTATCTAGTCCATTTCTGTTCAACAGACTTTTGGAAAGATGTGCGGGTCCTTAAGAGGGTGCAGGGGAGACTTACCAGAATGATTCCAGGGATGGGAATATTTGTTACAAGGTTA
Source organism: Heterodontus francisci (assembly GCF_036365525.1). Lineage (NCBI taxonomy): Eukaryota > Metazoa > Chordata > Chondrichthyes > Heterodontiformes > Heterodontidae > Heterodontus > Heterodontus francisci. The sequence goes on from NW_027141086.1 coordinate 410,394, forward strand.
GGTTTGTAAAACTGGGTTTCTTCCCCTTTGAACAAAGGAAATTGAGGGGAGATTTGATTAAAATGTAGATGATTATGACAGGCTTAGATAAGTTAGACAAGGAAAATGTCTCTATTAACTAATGGTATGAGGACCAGGGGCCACAGATTTAAAGTTCTGGACAAGAGATGCAGGGAAAATGTGCGGAATAACTTTTTTATGCAGTAGTTGTTGTTGATATGTGTCACAAATGGATGGAAACCAACTGCAAATTGTATTTTCGTGCACTTGGATGTTATTGTAAGCTGCCACTTCTGTGTTCAACTTGTTTAAACATGGTGGGGGAGCAGATCCCTTCAACAACAGTACCTGGGACAGTTACTTTAAGGGTTCCGTTCACATGACCCAGATGCCATCCTTTTAAGCCTATTTAGTTGGAGGGAACAGCTCTTACAGGTAATCAGCTGCCTGGAAGGTTTGCAGCTGGCTATCCCTGGGGCCTGCCTGCAAGAAGGAAATAAGATGCCACAGTCTGCAAAGCAGCAAGAAAATAATTCTGCTCTCTACCAGATTCTCGTCATAAAAAAGCCTCAGCTTATCCCCGAACGTGCAAGAAGAAACATTGAGAGTAGAGATTTCCTGCAACTCCTACTCCACTCAGCATTTCCAGTTGGTTAATTCCAGCTTTGAACTTTATGTCAGTGAAAAAACGGACTCTATTTTCAACTGGAACCTCCTTCAGTTTGTAATTAAGCTATTTTTTCTACTTGGTAAATGTTCTTACCCTTTTGATGCCTTTACCATTCCCTGTATGTTTATGATTGTACGTTGCGAATGTAACCCCCTCCCTGAGTTTGAGTATGTAGTAATAAATCCTACTTCTATTTTTAACTTTAACACCAGTGTTGTTGCAGTCCTTTAAAAGTCAGGGTTCGCAAGCTGAGGGAGTGGAGAAATACGTAATCAGGATTTTCCTTGTTTAAAAAAAAGGGGGAAAATTAACTACAATCTGCTTACAGACAGGTTGTTGGACAGAAAGAGACATTTGTTCTCAAAATTCACGACCTCTTTGTCACACCTGGAACTCGCTGCCCACGAGGGTGATGGAAGTGAAGACAGTCAATGATTTCAAAAGGAAATTGTATGGACACTTGAAGGAAATGACAAGGTGCATCAGCTGCTCCTGCCTGGAAAGATCCAGATCCATAGAAGTTCAATGAAACTGTGACCTTAACAGCCTCACCCTGGTGTGAGGCTCCAGGTCGTGTGACAGGAGGTGACACAGTTCTGTGACCACCTCCTTACTGAATCAGAGTCACCTCACACACTGCTTCTGGGTTAGGTGTAGGTAGGAAAAGTGCTCTGGAAAACCCGGGGAGCATAGTGCAGAGGCCCCTCCTCCTCCCTCTTTACAGAGCTTCCAATCTCTGCAGCCTCTGCTCCATTTGGTGGTCATGTTACAGACCCAGAGACACTGTAACCACAGTCCCCATACCTCGTCCAGAGTTGGGTCACCAAATCCTCTGTCCTTCCTGAATGTCTGCAGCAGCTCAAAACATAACCTCAAGAAAACCATCCACAGTACCTCCAATAACTTTACAATAGCAGAAATAAGTCACAAGCCCCTCACCTGTATGTTGGATGTCTGGTCCTTTTAAATAACACTAGAGGGGGTTCCTCGTGTTGCTGAATGTATGTTCAGCTGAGAGTGACTAACACAGGCAGTCAGTGGACATGCACAGACTAAGTTTCAATGTCGTACATCAAAGCTACTGAAATGGCTGATTGACATCATATTCAGACCCCGCCTCACACGACAGACACACACACATTACATCGACACCAGCACCCCAGCCAGCCCGGGTGTTCTGTACAATGTGCTGGATGTGACCGACAGTCACACCATTTTATGGATCCAAACTTCCACAGCATGAGTGGAGCAGGAGAGATGAAATGTGTGGTCAGGGAGAGAGACGGGGGTGGGGGGGGGGGACTCTCTTTAAAAAGGGAATTAGAAATGGACTTTAAGATCAACAAGTTTCAGGGATATTGGAAAGTGACAGGGGATTGGGATAATCAGAGGGGTGAGGCCATGGAGGGATTTGAACACATGATGGGAATATTAAAATTGAGATGTTTCTACACATAGGAACTTGGGACTGAGGAGCAGGAGGAGGCCATTCGGCCCTTTGAGCCTGCTCCACCATTCGATATGATCACGACTGAACATTTATTTTTAGCTTTATCCCCTATTTCCAGTCTCCCCAACAAGAGGAAACATCCTCTCGGTATCCACTCTATCAAGGTCACTCAGGATCAGCTATGTTTCAATAAGACATCTCTCGTTCTTCTAAACTCCACCCTCTTCAACCTTTCTTAATAAAATAAGCCCTTCATTCTCGAAATGAATCAACTGAACCTTTGTTCAACTGCTTCGTATGCAATTATATAGTTTTATCAAAGAATGAGACCAAAAGTATACACAATATTCCTGATGTGGTCTCAACAAAGCCCTGCACATCTGCAGTAAAACTTCTCCACTTTTATACTCGATTCGCTTTGCAATAAACACTAACATTCCATTTGCCTTCCTAGTCACTTGCTGTCCCTGTATACTGACTCTTTCTGATTCATGTACCAGGACACCCAGATCCCGCTGTACCACCGAGTTGTGCAATCTCTCTACATTTAAATAGCATCCTGCTTTTCTATTCTTCCTGCCAAAGTGGACAAGTCCACATCTTACCACATGATACTCCATCTGCCAAAGTCTTGCAATCTTAATGAACCTATTTATATCCCTTTGTAGACTGTTTACCTCCTCTTGACAACGTACAGTAAATGGGCTCACAGGCAGGACAATCTTTTGGAGGTGGCCAATGTTAAGAACAGCAAAACAGTTAATTATCGTTTATAGGATTAATAGCTTTATAGAGAGACTTACCAGGGACACCAACAATAGCGAGTATGGGATAATAAATGTATTGAGTCATCCTCAGTGCATAATAGATCCGATCCACTAATGTCATCCAAGAATAATCCGCAGTAAGATAATCAAACCAATAGGATAAACTCCTGTCCATTGTTGTAACATTCCGATCTATTGTTCTCAGATTCTGATCCATTGTTGTAACATTCCGATCTATTGTTCTCAGATTCTGATCCATTGTTGTAACATTCCAATCTATTGTTCTCAGATTCTGATCCATTGTTGTAACATTCCGATCTATTATTCTCAGATTCTGATCTATCCTTTCACTCTCGCTGGAGCCGGTGATCCCTGTTAGTGCCGGAGACGATGCTCTGCCTGACACTATAAGATAACACATTGAAAGGAATCTCTTATTAATAGAAAAAGGAAATGCTCCAGTGACACAATTAGAGTCCATGGAGACTGACATTAATTACAGTCACTGTTGGAGAAAATCCAGATTGTGCCCTATTGTTGAACAAATTCTCCGGACTCAGACGTTGAGAATCAAACCCTTTATTGCATGATATCATGGGGGATAACACCTTACCTAAATGCGGTTCAGTGCTACTCCCAAAGAGCTACAGATCGCCGTGGACTTATATAGTATAAAAAAGGCAGAGCTAACAGTTTCACAATTAGATAAGCACCCACGGACTGCCTACGTAACGGTGCACCATGCAGGGTCCGAGGTCAGCGAAACATCAGTTTCAACAATAACAAGCTAGTTCCTTAATTAAATGCCCACTCCAGTCACCATATTTGGCCGTAATGTCTGATTGTGGTTAGCTGCTCAGAATACAATTTATGACCGTTGGTTGTGGTTAGATTAGCTACAAGCTGTGTCCTGCTTTTCTGCTTCTACAAAGTTATGTAATAATTAGCAAAGCTCAGAAAATTTCTCCAACAGTCACTGAACAAACAGGTTCAATGAAAGCCTTTCAATCCAACACTTTTGTACCGAAATAATGAAAATAGCAGAGGGACTCGCCAGAATCTTCCAATCTGTGGCAGAGGACTGGAGAGTTGTAAACGTCACACCCCATTTAAAAATGTAGAGCTGGAATAAACCCTGCATTTACTGACCTGTCAGACGAGTATCCCTGATGGGGAAATTACAACCATCAACCTGTCAGAGATACCCGCTGTTTTTAAACACAATGGTTTAGAAGAAGAAGAAGAAAATTACAGCACAGGGACAGGCCCTTCGGCCCTCCAAGCCTGCGCCGATCCAGATCCTCTATCTAAACCTGTCGCCTATTTTCTAAGGGTCTGTATCTCTTTGCTTCCTACCCATTCATGTATCTGTCTAGATACATCTTAAAAGACGCCATCGTGCCCGCGTCTCCCAGCTCCACTGGCAACGCGTTCCAGGTACCCACCACCCCCTGCGTAAAGAACTTTCCACGCATATCCCCCCTAAACCTATCCCCTCTCACTTTGAACTCGTGACCCCTAGTAATTGAATCCCCCACTCTGGGAAAAAGCTTCTTGCTATCCACCCTGTCTATACCTCTCATGATTTTGTACACCTCAATGAGGTCCCCCATCAACCTCCGTCTTTCTAATGAAAATAATCGTAATCTGCTCAACCTCTCTTTATAGCTAGCGCCCTCCATACCAGGCAACATCCTGGTGAACCTCCTCTGCACCCTCTCCAAAGCATCTACATCCTTTTGGTAATGTGGCGACCAGAACTGCATGCAGCATTCCAAATGTGGCCTAACCAAATGTAACATGACCTGCCAACTCTTGTACTCAATAGTCTGTCCGATGAAGGAAAGAATGCCGTATGCCTTCTTGACCACTCTATTTACCTGCGTTGCCACCTTCAGGGAACAATGGACCTGAACACCCAAATATCTCTGTACATCAATTTTCCCCAGGACTTTTCCATTTACTGTATAGTTCACTCTTGAATTGGATCTTGCAAAATGCATCACCTCGCAGTTGCCCGGATTGAACTCCATCTGCCATTTCTCTGCCCAACTCTCCAATCTATCTCTCTTCTGCTGTATTCTCTGACAGTCCCCTTCACTATCTGCTCCTCCACCAATCTTACTGTCGTCTGCAAACTTGCTAATCAGACCACCTACACTTTCCTCCAAATCATTTATGTATATCACAAACAGTGGTCCCAGCACGGATCCCTGTGGAACACCACTGGTCACACGTCTCCATTTTGAGAAACTCCCCTCCACTGCTACTCTCTGTCTCCTGTTGCCCAGCCAGTTCTTTATCCATCTAGCTAGTACACCCTGGACCCCATGCGACTTCACTTTCTCCATCAGCCTACCATGGGGAACCATAATCAAACGCCTTACTGAAGTCCATGTATATGAAATCTGCAGCCCTTCCCTCATCAATCAACTTTGTCACTTCCTCAAAGAATTCTATTAAGTTGGTAAGACATGACCTTCCCTGCACAAAACCATGTTGCCTATCACTGATAATCCCATTTTCTTCCAAATGAGAATAGATCCTATCCCTCAGTATCTTCCCCAGCAGCTTCCCTACCACTGACGTCAGGCTCACCGGTCTATAATTACCTGGATTAGCCCTGTTACCCTTCTTAAACAAGGGGACAACATCAGCAATTCTCCAGTCCTCCGGGACCTCACCCGTGTTTAAGGATGCTGCAAAGATATCTTTTAAGGCCCCAGCTATTTCCTTTCTCGCTTCCCTCAGTAATCTGGGATAGATCCCATCCGGACCTGGGGACTTGTCCACCTTAATGCCTTTTGGAATACCCAACACTTCCTCCGTCCTTATGCCGACTTGACCTAGAGTAATCAAACATCTGTCCCTAACCTCAACATCCGTCACGTCCCTCTCCTCGGTGAATACCGATGCAAAGTACTCGTTCAGAATCTCACCCATTTTCTCTGACTCCACGCATAACTTTCCTCCTTTGTCCTTGAGTGGGCCGATCCGTTCTCTCATTACCCTCTTGCTCCTTATTTATGAATAAAAGGCTTTGGGATTTTCCTTAACCCTGTTTGCTAAAGATATTTCATGACCCCTTTTAGCCCTCTTAATTCCTCGTTTCAGATTGGACCTACATTCCCGATATTCTTCCAAATCTTCGTCTTTCTTCAGCCGCCTAGACCTTAAAATGCTTCCTTTTTCCCCTTAGCTAGTCTCACAATTTCACCTATCATCCATGGTTCCCTAATCTTGCCATTTCTATCCCTCATTTTCACAGGAACATGTCTCTCCTGCATGCTAATCAACCTCTCTTTAAAAGCCTCCCACATATCACATGTGGATTTATCTTCAAACAGCTGCTCCCAATCTACATTCCCCAGCTCCTGCCGAATTTTGGTATCGTTGGCCTTCCCCCAATTTAGCACTCTTCCTTTAGGACCACTCTTGTCTTTGTCCATGAGTATTCTAAAACTTACGGAATTGTCATCACTATTCCCAAAGTAGTCCCCTACTGAAACTTCAACCACCTGGCCGTGCTCATTCCCCAACACCAGGTCCAGTATGGCCCCTTCCCGAGTTGGACTATTTACATACTGCTCTTGAAAACCCTCCTGGATGCTCCTTACAAATTCTGCTCCATCTAGACCTCTAACACTAGTGAATCCCAGTCAATGTTGGGAAAATTAATATCTCCTATAACCACCACCCTGTTGCTCCTACATCTTTCCATAATCTGTTTACATATTTGTACCTCTATCTCACGCTTGCTGTTGGGAGGCCTGTAGTACAGCCCCAACATTGTTACCGCACCCTTCCTATTTCTCAGTTCTGCCCATTTTGCCTCACATCTCCAGTCCTCCATAGTGCCTTCCTTCAGCACAGCTGTGATATCCTCTTTGACCAGTAATGCAACTCGTCCACCCCTTTTACCTCCCTCTCTATCCCGCCTGAAGCATCGATATCCTGGGATATTTAGTTGCCAATCATGCCCTTCCCTCAACCAAGTCTCAGTAATAGCAATAACATCATACTCCCAGGTACTAATCCAAGCCCTAAGTTCGTCTGCCTTACCTACTACACTTCTTGCATTAAAACAAATGCACCTCAGACCACCACTCCCTTTGCGTTCATCATCTGCTCCCTGTCTACTCTTTCCCTTAGTCATGCTGACTTCATTATCTAGTTCCTTACAGGCTTTAGTTACTACCTCCTTACTGTCCACTGACCTCCTCATTTGGTTTCCATCCCACTGCCACATTAGTTTAAACCCTCCCCAACAGCGTTAGCAAAAGCAACCCCAAGGACATTGGTTCCAGTCTGGCCCAGGTGTAGACCGTCCAATTTGTAATAGTCCCACCTCCCCCAGAACCGGTTCCAACGTCCCAAAAATCTGAACCCCTCCCTCCTGCACCATCTCTCATTTATAAATGTCAGCTACCATGAAAAGGTTAAAGGCAAATTGTACCTAACAAACCTGAAGGATGTATTTGATATAGTATTAGAGCGGACTGATAAGGGTGGCACAGCTGGTGTTATGTATATAAACTTTCAAAAGGTGTTTGACCAAGTGTCATTTAATATAATTCTTAGGAAAACTGAAACCAATGGATCAAAGTGGCAGTGGTTGTTTGAATATCCAATTGGCTAAGGCACAGAACATATATTGTTTTTCAGGCTGGGGGAAGTATACAGTGCTGTTCCAAAGCCATCAAAACTATAACAGCATATATTTACGTACAAACATATGAATTAGGAGTAGGAGTTGGCCACTCGGCCCTTCGAGCCTGCTGCACCATTCAATAAGATGCTGGCTGAACTGATTACTCCACATTTCCACCTACCCCCAATAACCTTTTTCCCCCTTGCTTATCAGGAATCTATCCAACTCTGCATTAAAAATATTCAAAGACTCTGCCTTTTGAGGAAGACAATTTCAAAGACTCGACACTCTGAGAGGAAACAATTTCTCCTCATCTCTGTCTTAAATGGGCGACTCCTTATTTTAAAACAGTGACACCTTCCCCTCTCTATTGCGGAATGATCTGTACATAGCAAACAACTGTTTGAACCCCTAATACTCCAACCTCAATTCATTTCACGCTCAGCATGACGTGGAGCTCTTTTCTGTCACCATCGCCTCTTGCTCAATTGTTCGGACAGGGATCCTTTCCCTGACCAGTGGACCTACTCAGGCACCTCCGGTATTCTCCCTCCGCCTGCACCCCTCCCTCTGGCCTCTTACCCAGTCTTGATCTTTTCATTGAGGACTGTCGGCGAGACATATGCCATTCAATTTCTCTGCTCCCCTTACTGTCTAATACCGACATTGTGATCAAACCTGCAGACAAGGGTGGTGCTGTTGTTGTCTGGCGTACTGACCTCTGCCTTGCAAAGGCTCAGTGGCAACTCTCAGACACTTCTTCCTACTTTCCCCTGGACCATGACCCCACCACAAAACATCAAGCCGCTGTCTGCAGGACACTGTCATTGACCTCATCTCCTCCAGGCATCTTCCCTCTACAGCTTCCAACCTTAGTCACAGAACCCCGGACAGCCCACTTCTACCTCATTCAGAAAATTCACAAAGAGGACTACCCTGGTCAAGCCATTGTTTCAGATTGTTCCTGTCGCACTGAACTTATTTCTTCCTATCTTGACTCGATTTTTTCTCCCCTTGTCCAGTCTCTTCCCTCCTACATATGTGACTCTTTGGACGCCCTTCGTCATTTTGACAATTTCCATCTTCTTGGCACTAACCACCTCCTCTTCACTATGGACGTCCACTCTCTCTACACCTCCATCCCACGCCAGGATGGATTGAGGGCTCTCTGCTTCTTCCTTGAACAGAGGCCGAGCCAGTCCCCATCCACCACCACCCTCCTTCGCCTGGCTGAACCTGTTCTCACATTGAACAACTTCTCCTTGAACTCCACTCAGTTCATTGAGTCACAGAGTTATAAAACACAGAAATAGGTCCTTCGGCCCATTGTGTCAATGCTGGCCATCAAGCACCTCACTATTCTAATCCCATTTTCCAACATTTGGCCGTAGCTTTGGATGCTGTGGCGTTTCAAGTGCTCGTCTAAATACTTCTTGTGAGCGGTCCTGCCTCTGCCACCCATTCAAGCAGTGGGTTCCAGATTTCAACTGGCAACATTTGTCCTCAAATCGCCTCTAAAACTCCTGTCTTTACCTTAAATCTCTGTCCCCTGGTCATTGACACCTCCGCTAAGGGGAAAAAAGTTTCTTCCCATCTACCCTATAATTTTGTATACCTCAATCAGGTCCCCCCTCAGCCTTCTGTGCTCTAAGGAAAACAACCCGAGCCTGCCCAGTCTCTCTTCACAGCTTAACTTCAAGTAAATGGTATTGCTATGGGTACCCGCATGGGTCTTAACTATGCCCTTGTTATCGCATATGTTGGACATTCCTTGTTCCAGTCCGACTCAGGTACCCTCCCTGAGCTCTTTTTTCTGGTGCATTGATAACTGTATCGGTGCTGTTTCCTGCTCCCATCTCGAACTGGAAAACTTTATCAACATTGCTTCCAATTTTCACCCTTCACTCACCTTCTTGTTGTCCATCTCCAACACTTCCCTTCCTCCACTCTTCAGTCTCCATCTCTTGGGATAGGCTGCCCAATCATATCCATTATAAGCCCACCGACTCTCACAGCTACCTCGACTACATTTCTTCACACCCTGCCGACTGTAAGGACTCCATTCCATTCTCCCAAATTCTCCATCTCCATCGCATCTGCTCTCATGATGCAACCTTCCAGAACAGCATTTCGGTTATGTCTTCCTTTTTCCTCCACTGAGGATCCCCCCTACTGTGGTTGACAGGGCCCTCAGCCGGGTCCGGCCCATTTCCCGCACTTCTACCCTCATCCCTTCCCTTCCCTCCCAGACCTGTGAAAGGGTTCATCTTGTCTTCACTTTCCACCCCATCAGCCCCCATATCCAAAGTCTCACTTTCCACCATTTCTGCCACCTCCAGTGTGATGCCACTGCCAAGCACTCCTTCCCCCCACCCTCCCAAGTCATCATTCTGAAGGGATTGTTCCCTCCATGACACCCTGGACCACTCCTCCCTCACCCCCAACACCTTGTTCCCTTCCCACAGCACCTTCCCATGCAATCACAGAAGGTGTCATAAATGCCCTTTTCCCTCCTCTAGCCTCACTATCCAAGACCTCAACCACTCCTTTCAGGTGAATCAGCATATTAACGTGTACTTCTTTCAATTTAGTATACTGTATTCGCTGCTCACAATGCGGTCTCCTTTCCATTAAGGATCGCCAATAAATGCTGTCCTCGTCAGCGATGCGCACATCCCATGAACAAATAATAATAAAGATAATTGTGGAGACCAAATACAGATTGGATGACGCTTTGTGGAACCTGTCCACTCAGTCCACAAGCATGTCACTGAACTTCTGGTCACTTGCCATTTTAATTCACTGCCCTGCTCCCACACTGACATTTCTGCTCTCCACATTCTGCAGTGTTCCAGTGAAGCTCAAGACAAGCTTGAGGAACAGAACCTCATCTTCCAATTGCACACTTTAGAGCCTCTGGATCAGCACTGAGTTCAACAATTTCACACCGGCACCTGGTCTTAAACTTGTTTTTCATACTTTTGCTTTCGGACAGAGCAGTTCATTATTCAGCCATTAACACCCTCCCTAGACAAATGCTTTGTCCCTTAAAACAAATGTTACCACTCCCTTTGCCTTGTTCTTTGTCATTTAGTCTCCCCATCCTCGGCCTATCACAGATCTTCCTTTTATTGCTCTTCCCCACCTTTCACTTTTTCAACACCGATTACATTTCTAATCATTGCCGGTTCTGATGAAGTGTTATCAACATGAAACGTTAACTTTGCTTCTCTTTCCACAGATGCTGCCAGACAAGCTGAGTATTTACAACATTTTCTGTTATTTTAGCTATGAATGGAACCTAGCTAAGCAGAAGTCAATGGGAGAAATCAACTGCTTGGGAGTCATTCCTAACCTAGCATAAAGGAAGATGGTTGTGGTTGTTGGAGGTCAATCATCTCAGTTCCAGGACATCACTGCAGGAGTTCCTCAGGGTAGTGCCCTAGGCCCAAACATCTTCAGCTGCTTCATCAATGACCTTCTTCAATCATAAGGTCAGGAGTGGGAAAGTTCACTGATGACTGTACAATGATGATCACTATTCACAACTGCTCAGATACTGAAGTCAGACAGATGCAGCAAGACCTGGACAACATTCAGGCTTGAACTGAAAAGTGGCAAGTAACATTCATGTCACACAAGTGCCAGGACACAATCATTTCCAATAAGAGAGAATCTAACCATCTCCCCTTGACATTAAACGGCATTACCATCGCTGAATCTCCCACTATCCGCATCCTAGGGGTTACCATTGAACGGAAGCTGAATTGCAGCGACAAGAGCAGGTCAAAGGCTCGGAATGCTGCGGAGAGTAACTCACCTCCTGACTCCCCAAAGCCTCTCCACCATTTGCAAGGCACAAGTCAGGAGTGTTATGGAATGCTGTCCACTTGCCTGGATGAGTGCAGCACCCACAACACTCCAGAAGGTCAACGCCATTCAGGACAAAACCGCCCACTTGTTTGTTGTGATCGGGGTGTCATGCACTCCCTCACCACCAGCACAGGAGCAGCAGTGTGTACCATCTACAAGATGCACTGTAGCAACGCACCAAGGCTTCTTAGACAGCACCTTCCAAACCCACGACCTCTACAACTTAGAAGGACAATGGCAGCGATGCATGGGAACACCACCACCTGCACGTTCCCCTCCAAGTCACTTACCATCCTGAAATGGAACTATATCGCTGTTCCTTTACTGTCACTGGGTCAAAATCCTGGAACTCCCTTCCTAAATAGTACTGTGGGTGTACCGGCACCAGATGGACTGCAGCGGATCAAGGAGGCAGCTTAATACCACCTTTTGAAAGGCAATTAGTGATGGGCAATGAATGTTGGTTTAGCCAGCGATGCTTCTCCCATGAAATAATAAAAAGGTAACAGCATTTCCTTCCAGCTGGACGACAATGGAGAGGTGTGGGAGGAAGATGCTGTTACGAACATTGTAACAGACTGCAGTAAGTTTGTGAAGGATAAGGAGGGATAGTTTGTCTTTGTAACAGTCACACAGCATGTCATTTTTAACAAGCTCATCTACTTGTCCTGCCATTGAACTATTCACATGCATCCACTCTGTTGCTGCACCCCCATTAAAATTACACCCTTTATTTTCCATTGCCTCTCCTCTCCGTCCAATGTAAATGTATCAATTTGCGCTTCGGTTAAAGTTCATCTGCCACGTGTCCGTCCATTCCACCAACCTGTCTATATCCACTTGATGTCTGTTACTATCATCCTCATTGCGCAGTACACTTACAAATTTTGTGCCAAGTGTAAAGTTTGAAATTGTTCCATTTACACTCAAGTCCAAGTGTTTAATATATATCATGAAAAGTAGCAGACCCAGTAACGACCCCTGGGGAAACTTCCTCCAGTCTAAAAACAACCTTTCACCCCCTCTCTCTGCTTCTGTTCATGTAGACAACTTTGTCGTTTTTATTCCATGGGCTTTATCTTTATTGACAAGCCTGTTAAATGACACTTCATCGAATTCTGTTTGGAAGTAATGGGGAACAAAGAAATGGCAGACCAATTAAATACATACTTTGGTTCTGTCTTCACAAAGGAGGACACAAATTACCTCCCAGTAATGTTGGGGAACATAGGGTCTAGTGAGAAGGAGGGACTGTATGAAATCAGTATTAGTAGGGAAATGGTGTTGGGTAAATTGATGGTATTGAAGGCTGATAAATCCCCAGGGACTGATAATCTTCATCCCAAAGTACTTAAGGAAGTGACTCTAGAAATAGTAAATGAATTGCTGGGCAGTCTTCAAATTTCTATAGACTCTGGAAGAGTTCCAATGGATTGCAGGTTAGCTAATGTAACACCACTATTTAAAAACGGAGGTAGAGACACAACAGGGAATTATTGTCCAATTAGCCTGACATAAGTAGTGGGGAAAATGCTAGAGTACATTATAAAAGATGTAATGACAGAGCACACGCAAAACAATGACAGGATCGGACACAGTCAACATGGATTTACGAAAGGGAAATCATGCTTGGCAAATCTACTGGAATTTTTTGAGGATGTAACTCATAGAATAGATATGAGAGAACGAGTGGATGTGATGTATTTGGACTTTCAGAAGGATTTTGACAAGATCCCACGCAATAAATAAGCGTGTAAAAGTTAAGCACATGGGATTCAATGAAGAGTGTAGGAGGGGATGCCAGGAGTAGCACCAGGCATACCTCAAAACCAGGTGTCAACCTGGTGAAGCCACAACACAGGATTATCTGCGTGCCAAACTGCATTCGCAGCATGTGATAGACAGAGCTCAGCGATCCCATAACCAATGGATCAGATCTAAACTCTGCAGTCTTGCCGCATCCAGCCGTGAATGGTGGTGGACAATTAAACAACTAATTGGAGGAGGCAGCTCCACAAATATCCCCATTCTCAATGATGGGGAGCCCAGCACATCAGTGCAAAAAAAAAGGCTGAAGCATTTGCAACAATCTTCAGCCAGAAGTGCCGAGTTGATGATCCATCTCGGTCTCCTCCTGAAATCCCCAGCATCACAGATGCCAGACTTCAGCCAATTCGATTCACTCCACGTGATATCAAGAAACGATTGAATGCACTGGATACTGCAAAAGCTATGGGCCCTGATAATATTCCCGCAATAGTACTGAAGACCTGTGCTTCAGAACTTGCAGTGCCCCGAGCCAAGCTGTTCCCGTGCAGTCACAACATTGGCATGTACCCTGCAATGTGGAAAATTACCCAGGTAAGTCCTGTACACAAAAAGCAGGACATGTCCAAACCGGCCAACTTCCGCCCCATTAGCCTACTCTCAATTATCCGTAAAGTGATGGACGGTGTCATCAACAGTGCCATGAAGCGGCACTTGCTTCGCAATAACCTGCTCAGTGATGCTCAGTTTGGGTTCCGCCAGGGCCATTCAGTTCCTGACCTCATTACAGCCTTGGTTCAATCATGGACAAAAGAGCTGAACTCAAGGGCTGAGGAGAGAGTGACTGCCGTTGATATCAAGGCAGCATTTGACCGAGTATGGCATCAAGGAGGCCTCGCAAAACTGAAGTCAATGGGAATCAGGGGGAAAACCATCTGCTGGCTGGAGTCATACCTAACACAAATGAAAATGGTTGTGGTTGTTGGAGGTCAATCATCCGAGCTCCAGGACATCACTGCAGGAGTTCCTCAGGGTAGTGTCCTGGGCCCAACCATCTTCAGCTGCTTCATCAATGACTTTCCTTCAAGCATGAGGTCAGAAGTGGGTATGTTTGCTAATGATTGCACAATGTTCAGCACCATTCGTCACTCCACAGATACTGAAGCAGTCCGTGTAGAAATGCAGCAAGACCTGGACAGTATCCAGGCTTGGGCTGGTAGGTGGCAAGTAACATTCACCCCACACAAGTGCCAGGCAATGACCATCTCCAACAAGAGAGAATCTAACCATCTCCCCTTGTCATTCAATGCCATTACCATCGCTGAATTCCCCATTATCAACATCCTAGGGACTACCATTGACCAGAAACAAAACTGGAGTAGCCATATAAATACCGTGGCTACAAGAGCAGGTCAGAGGACAGGGATATTGCAGCGAGTAACTCACCTCCTGACTCCCCAAAGCCTGTCCACCATCTACAAGGCACAAGGCAGGTGTGTGATGGAATACTCTCCACTTGTCTGGATGGGTGAAGCTCCAACAACACTCAAGAAGCTCGACCCCATCCAGTTGCACATGATTGGCACCCCATCAACAAACATTCACTCCTTCCACCACCGACGCACAGTGGCAGCAGTGTGTACCATCTACAAGATGCACTGCAGCAATGCACCAAGTCTCCTTAAACAGCACCTTCCAACCCGCGACCTCCACCATCTAGAAGGACAAGGGCAGCAAATGCATGGTAACACCACCACCTGCAAGTTCGCCTCCAAGTCACACACCATCCTGACTTGGAAGTATATCGCCATTCCTTCACTGTCTCTGTGTCCAAATCCTGGAAATCCCTTCCTAACAGCACTGTGGGTGTACCTACCCCAAATGGACTGCAGCAGTTCAATAAGGCAGCTCACAATAATCTTCTCAAGGGCAATTAGGGATGGGTAATAAATGCTGGACGAGCCAGCGACGTCCACATCCCATGAATGAATAAAATAAAATAGCCCTGAGCAAGAAGGGAGAGTTGTAAACACAGGTGCTCCTCCTTCGGCCAGAGCAGACGGTGCTGAGAACAGGAGTGTCGCCAAAAGCCTGTGTGTTTCCATTGTAACAAGGCCCATCACCTCCGAGCTGACTGCTGGACGTTATAGTGAAAAGCTGGAGGATTAATCAGGATACACCAGACCAGTGCAGGAAAAGGGGCCCTGATGGGAAACACAGAATACCAGGCTGTGACTTTAACTGTGGCAGTAAGACCCAGTATGTCCACCACTCAGAGTGCTGGAAAATTTAACAAAATCCCTGAGAGATACCAGGATTTTGCATCCTACGGAAAAGTGACCCCATACCCCTCGAATGAGGCAAGTAAGCCCAAAGCCATACTTGGGATACAGGGGCCACCCATTCCCTCCTGCTGGGAAAATGCATGAACTTTCCCCTGGAGAGGGAATCAAACACTCAGGTATTAGTAAACAGTTTCAGGGGGAAGGTAAATGCCCAGGACTCTATATTGAGTACACATGGAGTGCAGCTTTGTTTCAGGACTGGTAACCCTGGGGATTGTCCCTAGTTTACCTATGGACAGGGTCGACCTGTGCCTGGGTAATGATCTGGTCACGGTGAAGGTGGTAGCTTACCCAGTGGTTTTAGAGAGAATGAAATAGATCAGGCAGACTGAGCAGTTACAGGAGAAGGCCACTGACATTTTTCCTGCCTTTGTGTTGTGATGGTCCGTGGTCAAACAAGCTCCGTTAGAGGAGGATGAACTGACACTGCAGACTGATGACCCTCCTATCTAGTTATCTGAAACCTTCTTTGGGAAGTTAGAGGTCAAAAAGAATGTGTTAAATAGATCTTCCTTGGTCGAGGCTCAGCAAGCTGACCCAATGTTAAAAAAGTTAGCAAAGACTGTCTAAAGTTAAACAGAAGCAGAGGGAGTTCCAGGGTGTGAATATTTAAAGAATGAGGTGCTGATGAGGAAGTGGAGACCTCCTTAGAGACCTGCGAATGAAGAGTGGACAGTGGTTCACCAGATAGTGGTTCTGCCCAGGTACCATAAGGAAATACTGAGAATAACCCAGGAATTCCAATGGCTGGACATGTCGGCATCGGAAAAACCCAAGCCTGCATAAGACAGCATTTTGACTGGCCACAACTCCACAAAGATGTGGTGGAGTTCTGTAAAACTGTTCACATGTGCCAGGTTGTGGGGAAGCCCCAACTTGCAATAAAAAGTGCACCCCTAATTCCCAAACCAGCTTTTGGGGAACCGTTCAACAGAATGCTGGTGGATTGTGTGGGACTCCTGCCGAAAACAAAAGGAGTCAAGCAGTATCTTCTCACCATTATGGATGTGGAGAGGACATTCCACGGAAGAACTATCTCTGCCAAGGTAGTGGTGGAGGGGCTAAACCAATTCTTCACCCACATGAGCTGCCTGCTGAGATCCAGTTGGATCAGTGCACAAATTTCATTGTATTAGAGATGATGTCAATATAACAATTAAACACAATATTCTACCCTAGGCATTAAAGATGAAGTCTAACTTAACTATTATCCAGAATGTGTAAACTTAGGTTTCAGGATGATAGCTCGTAACAATTGACCAAAATATTGCCCCTGTGGATTAGGGATGACACGTAACGTAAAATTAAGTGGGATATTTTAGACACTGTTTTAGTTATCATGTCCAATTTAACAATTAACCAGAATATTATACATTGTGTATCAGTGATGATATCTAATTTAACAATTAAACGGAATATTATCACCTGTGTATTAGTGATGACATCTAATTTAACAATTAAACGGAATATTATCACCTGTGTATTAGTGATGATATCTAATTTAACAATTAAACGGAATATTATAACCTGTGTATTAGTGATGACATCTAATTTAACAATTAACTGGAATATTATCACCTGTGTATTAGTGATGATATCTAATTTAACAATTAACCAGAATATTATACATTGTGTATTAGTGATGATATCTAATTTAACAATTAACTGGAATATTATCACCTGTGTATTAGTGATGATATCTAATTTAACAATTAACTGGAATATTATCACCTGTGTATTAGTGATGATATCTAATTTAACAATTAACTGGAATATTATCACCTGTGTATTAGTGATGACATCTAATTTAACAATTAACTGGAATATTATCACCTGTGTATTAGTGATGATATCTAATTTAACAATTAACTGGAATATTATCACCTGAGCATTAGAGATGATATCTAATTTAACAATTAACTGGAATATTATCACCTGTGTATTAGTGATGACATCTAATTTAACAATTAACAGGAATATTATCCACTGTGTATTAGTGATGATATCTAATTTAACAATTAACTGGAATATTATCACCTGTGTATTAGTGATGATATCTAATTTAACAATTAACTGGAATATTATCACCTGTGCATTAGTGATGATATCTAATTTAACAATTAACTGGAAAATTATCACCTGTGTATTAGTGATGACATCTAATTTAACAATTAACTGGAATATTATCACCTGTGTATTAGTGATGAATTCTAATTTAACAATTAACTGGAATATTATCACCTGTGTATTAGTGATGACATCTAATTTAACAATTAACTGGAATATTATCCCCTGTGTATTAGTGATGACATCTAATTTAACAATTAACTGGAATATTATCACCTGTGTATTAGTGATGACATCTAATTTAACAATTAACTGGAATATTATCACCTGTGTATTAGTGATGATATCTAATTTAACAATTAACTGGAATATTATAACCTGTGTATTAGTGATGATATCTAATTTAACAATTAACCAGAATATTATACATTGTGTATTAGTGATGATATCTAATTTAACAATTAACTGGAATATTATCACCTGTGTATTAGTGATGATATCTAATTTAACAATTAACTGGAATATTATCACCTGTGTATTAGTGATGACATCTAATTTAACAATTAACTGGAATATTATCCCCTGTGTATTAGTGATGATATCTAATTTAACAATTAACTGGAATATTATCACCTGTGTATTAGTGATGATATCTAATTTAACAATTAACTGGAATATTATCACCTGTGTATTAGTGATGATATCTAATTTAACAATTAACTGGAATACTATCACCTGTGTATTAGTGATGACATCTAATTTAACAATTAACTGGAATATTATCCCCTGTGTATTAGTGATGATATCAAATTTAACAATTAACTGGAATATTATCCCCTGTGTATTAGTGATGATATCTAATTTAACAATTAACTGGAATATTATCCCCTGTGTATTGGTGATGATATCTAATTTAACAATTAACTGGAATATTATCCCCTGTGTATTAGTGATGATATCTAATTTAACAATTAACTGGAATATTATCACCTGTGTATTAGTGATGAAATCTAATTTAACAATTAACTGGAATATTATCACCTGTGCATTAGTGATGATATCTAATTTAACAATTAACTGGAATATTATCACCTGTGTATTAGTGATGACATCTAATTTAACAATTAACTGGAACATTATCACCTGTGTATTAGTGATGACATCTAATTTAACAATTAACTGGAATATTATCACCTGTGTATTAGTGATGACATCTAATTTAACAATTAACTGGAATATTATCCCCTGTGTATTTGTGATGACATCTATTTAACAATTAACTGGAATATTATCACCTGTGTATTAGTGATGATATCTAATTTAACAATTAACTGGAATATTATCACCTGTGTATTAGTGATGACATCTAATTTAACAATTAACTGGAATATTATCACCTGTGTATTAGTGATGACATCTAATTTAACAATTAACTGGAATATTATCCCCTGTGTATTAGTGATGACATCTAATTTAACAATTAACTGGAATATTATCACCTGTGTATTAGTGATGACAGCTAATTTAACAATTAACTGGAATATTATCACCTGTGTATTAGTGATGATATCTAATTTAACAATTAACTGGAATATTATAACCTGTGTATTAGTGATTATATCTAATTTAACAATTAACCAGAATATTATACATTGTGTATTAGTGATGATATCTAATTTAACAATTAACTGGAATATTATCACCTGTGTATTAGTGATGATATCTAATCTAACAATTAACTGGAATATTATCACCTGTGTATGAGTGATTACATCTAATTTAACAATTAACTGGAATATTATCCCCTGTGTATTAGTGATGATATCTAATTTAACAATTAACTGGAATATTATCACCTGTGTATTAGTGATGATATCTAATTTAACAATTAACTGGAATATTATCACCTGTGTATTAGTGATGATATCTAATTTAACAATTAACTGGAATATTATCACCTGTGTATTAGTGATGACATCTAATTTAACAATTAACTGGAATATTATCCCCTGTGTATTAGTGATGATATCAAATTTAACAATTAACTGGAATATTATCCCCAGTGTATTAGTGATGATATCTAATTTAACAATTAACTGGAATATTATCCCCTGTGTATTGGTGATGATATCTAATTTAACAATTAACTGGAATATTATCACCTGTGTATTAGTGATGATATCTAATTTAACAATTAACTGGAAAATTATCACCTGTGTATTAGTGATGATATCTAATTTAACAATTAACTGGAATATTATCACCTGTGTATTAGTGATGAAATCTAATTTAACAAGTAACTGGAATATTATCACCTGTGTATCAGTGATGATATCTAATTTAACAATTAACTGGAATATTATCCCCTGTGTATTAGTGATGATATCTAATTTAACAATTAACTGGAATATTATCACCTGTGTATTAGTGATGATATCTAATTTAACAATTAACTGGAATATTATCACCTGTGTATTAGCGATGACATCTAATTTAACAAGTAACTGGAATATTATCACCAGTGTGTTAGCGATGACATCTAATTTAACAATTAACTGGAATATTATCACCTGTGTATTAGTGATGACATCTAATTTAACAATTAACTGGAATATTATCACCTGTGTATTAGCGATGACATCTAATTTAACAATTAACTGGAATATTATCACCTGTGTATTAGTGATGATATCTAATTTAACAATTAACCAGAATATTATACATTGTGTATTAGTGATGGTATCTAATTTAACAATTAACTGGAATATTATCACCTGTGTATTAGTGATGATATCTAATTTAACAATTAACTGGAATATTATCACCTGTGTATTAGTGATGATATCTAATTTAACAATTAACTGGAATATTATCACCTGTGTATTAGTGATGACATCTAATTTAACAATTAACAGGAATATTATCACCTGTGTATTAGTGATGATATCTAATTTAACAATTAACTGGAATATTATCACCTGTGCATTAGTGATGATATCTAATTTAACAATTAACTGGAATATTATCACCTGTGTATTAGTGATGACATCTAATTTAACAATTAACAGGAACATTATCCACTGTGTATTAGTGATGATATCTAATTTAACAATTAACTGGAATATTATCACCTGTGTATTAGTGATGACATCTAATTTAACAATTAACTGGAGTATTATCCCCTGTGTATTAGTGATGATATCTAATTTAACAATGAACTGGAATATTATCACCTGTGTATTAGTGATGATATCTAATTTAACAATTAACTGGAATATTATCACCTGTGTATTAGTGATGATATCTAATTTAACAATTAACTGGAATATTATCACCTGTGTATTAGTGATGACATCTAATTTAACAATTAACTGGAATATTATCCCCTGTGTATTAGTGATGATATCAAATTTAACAATTAACTGGAATATTATCCCCTGTGTATAAGTGTTGATATCTAATTTAACAATTAACTGGAATATTATCCCCTGTGTATTGGTGATGATATCTAATTTAACAATTAACTGGAATATTATCCCCTGTGTATTAGTGATGATATCTAATTTAACAATTAACTGGAATATTATCACCTGTGTATTAGTGATGAAATCTAATTTAACAATTAACTGGAATATTATCACCTGTGTATTAGTGATGATATCTAATTTAACAATTAACTGGAATATTATCACCTGTGCATTAGTGATGATATCTAATTTAACAATTAACTGGAATATTATCACCTGTGTATTAGTGATGACATCTAATTTAACAATTAACTGGAATATTATCACCTGTGTATTAGTGATGACATCTAATTTAACAATTAACTGGAATATTATCACCTGTGTATTAGTGATGACATCTAATTTAACAATTAACTGGAATATTATCCCCTGTGTATTAGTGATGACATCTAATTTAACAATTAACTGGAATATTATCACCTGTGTATTAGTGATGACATCTAATTTAACAATTAACTGGAATATTATCACCTGTGTATTAGTGATGATATCTAATTTAACAATTAACTGGAATATTATAACCTGTGTATTAGTGATGATATCTAATTTAACAATTAACCAGAATATTATACATTGTGTATTAGTGATGATATCTAATTTAACAATTAACTGGAATATTATCACCTGTGTATTAGTGATGATATCTAATCTAACAATTAACTGGAATATTATCACCTGTGTATTAGTGATGACATCTAATTTAACAATTAACTGGAATATTATCCCCTGTGTATTAGTGATGATATCTAATTTAACAATTAACTGGAATATTATCACCTGTGTATTAGTGATGATATCTAATTTAACAATTAACTGGAATATTATCACCTGTGTATTAGTGATGATATCTAATTTAACAATTAACTGGAATATTATCACCTGTGTATTAGTGATGACATCTAATTTAACAATTAACTGGAATATTATCCCCTGTGTATTAGTGATGATATCAAATTTAACAATTAACTGGAATATTATCCCCTGTGTATTAGTGATGATATCTAATTTAACAATTAACTGGAATATTATCCCCTGTGTATTGGTGATGATATCTAATTTAACAATTAACTGGAATATTATCACCTGTGTATTAGTGATGATATCTAAATTAACAATTAACTGGAATATTATCACCTGTGTATTAGTGATGATATCTAATTTAACAATTAACTGGAATATTATCACCTGTGTATTAGTGATGAAATCTAATTTAACAATTAACTGGAATATTATCACCTGTGTATTAGTGATGATATCTAATTTAACAATTAACTGGAATATTATCACCTGTGTATTAGCGATGACATCTAATTTAACAAGTAACTGGAATATTATCACCAGTGTGTTAGCGATGACATCTAATTTAACAATTAACTGGAATATTATCACCTGTGTATTAGTGATGACATCTAATTTAACAATTAACTGGAATATTATCACCTGTGTATTAGCGATGACATCTAATTTAACAATTAACTGGAATATTATCACCTGTGTATTAGTGATGATATCTAATTTAACAATTAACCAGAATATTATACATTGTGTATTAGTGATGATATCTAATTTAACAATTAACTGGAATATTATCACCTGTGTATTAGTGATGATATCTAATTTAACAATTAACTGGAATATTATCACCTGTGTATTAGTGATGATATCTAATTTAACAATTAACTGGAATATTATCACCTGTGTATTAGTGATGACATCTAATTTAACAATTAACAGGAATATTATCACCTGTGTATTAGTGATGATATCTAATTTAACAATTAACTGGAATATTATCACCTGTGCATTAGTGATGATATCTAATTTAACAATTAACTGGAATATTATCACCTGTGTATTAGTGATGACATCTAATTTAACAATTAACAGGAACATTATCCACTGTGTATTAGTGATGATATCTAATTTAACAATTAACTGGAATATTATCACCTGTGTATTAGTGATGACATCTAATTTAACAATTAACTGGAGTATTATCCCCTGTGTATTAGTGATGATATCTAATTTAACAATGAACTGGAATATTATCACCTGTGTATTAGTGATGATATCTAATTTAACAATTAACTGGAATATTATCACCTGTGTATTAGTGATGATATCTAATTTAACAATTAACTGGAATATTATCACCTGTGTATTAGTGATGACATCTAATTTAACAATTAACTGGAATATTATCCCCTGTGTATTAGTGATGATATCAAATTTAACAATTAACTGGAATATTATCCCCTGTGTATAAGTGTTGATATCTAATTTAACAATTAACTGGAATATTATCCCCTGTGTATTGGTGATGATATCTAATTTAACAATTAACTGGAATATTATCCCCTGTGTATTAGTGATGATATCTAATTTAACAATTAACTGGAATATTATCACCTGTGTATTAGTGATGAAATCTAATTTAACAATTAACTGGAATATTATCACCTGTGTATTAGTGATGATATCTAATTTAACAATTAACTGGAATATTATCACCTGTGCATTAGTGATGATATCTAATTTAACAATTAACTGGAATATTATCACCTGTGTATTAGTGATGACATCTAATTTAACAATTAACTGGAATATTATCACCTGTGTATTAGTGATGACATCTAATTTAACAATTAACTGGAATATTATCACCTGTGTATTAGTGATGACATCTAATTTAACAATTAACTGGAATATTATCCCCTGTGTATTAGTGATGACATCTAATTTAACAATTAACTGGAATATTATCACCTGTGTATTAGTGATGACATCTAATTTAACAATTAACTGGAATATTATCACCTGTGTATTAGTGATGATATCTAATTTAACAATTAACTGGAATATTATAACCTGTGTATTAGTGATGATATCTAATTTAACAATTAACCAGAATATTATACATTGTGTATTAGTGATGATATCTAATTTAACAATTAACTGGAATATTATCACCTGTGTATTAGTGATGATATCTAATCTAACAATTAACTGGAATATTATCACCTGTGTATTAGTGATGACATCTAATTTAACAATTAACTGGAATATTATCCCCTGTGTATTAGTGATGATATCTAATTTAACAATTAACTGGAATATTATCACCTGTGTATTAGTGATGATATCTAATTTAACAATTAACTGGAATATTATCACCTGTGTATTAGTGATGATATCTAATTTAACAATTAACTGGAATATTATCACCTGTGTATTAGTGATGACATCTAATTTAACAATTAACTGGAATATTATCCCCTGTGTATTAGTGATGATATCAAATTTAACAATTAACTGGAATATTATCCCCTGTGTATTAGTGATGATATCTAATTTAACAATTAACTGGAATATTATCCCCTGTGTATTGGTGATGATATCTAATTTAACAATTAACTGGAATATTATCACCTGTGTATTAGTGATGATATCTAAATTAACAATTAACTGGAATATTATCACCTGTGTATTAGTGATGATATCTAATTTAACAATTAACTGGAATATTATCACCTGTGTATTAGTGATGAAATCTAATTTAACAAGTAACTGGAATATTATCAACTGTGTATCAGTGATGATATCTAATTTAACAATTAACTGGAATATTATCCCCTGTGTATTAGTGATGATATCTAATTTAACAATTAACTGGAATATTATCACCTGTGTATTAGTGATGATATCTAATTTAACAATTAACTGGAATATTATCACCTGTGTATTACTGATGACATCTAATTTAACAAGTAACTGGGATATTATCACCAGTGTGTTAGCGATTACATCTAATTTAACAATTAACTGGAATATTATCACCTGTGTATTAGTGATGACATCTAATTTAACAATTAACTGGAATATTATCACCAGTGTATTAGCGATGACATCTAATTTAACAATTAACTGGAATATTATCACCTGTGTATTAGTGATGATATCTAATTTAACAATTAACCAGAATATTATACATTGTGTATTAGTGATGATATCTAATTTAACAATTAACTGGAATATTATCACCTGTGTATTAGTGATGATATCTAATTTAACAATTAACTGGAATATTATCACCTGTGTATTAGTGATGATATCTAATTTAACAATTAACTGGAATATTATCACCTGTGTATTAGTGATGACATCTAATTTAACAATTAACAGGAATATTATCACCTGTGTATTAGTGATGATATCTAATTTAACAATTAACTGGAATATTATCACCTGTGCATTAGTGATGATATCTAATTTAACAATTAACTGGAATATTATCACCTGTGTATTAGTGATGACATCTAATTTAACAATTAACAGGAACAGTATCCACTGTGTATTAGTGATGATATCTAATTTAACAATTAACTGGAATATTATAACCTGTGTATTAGTGATGATATCTAATTTAACAATTAACCAGAATATTATACATTGTGTATTAGTGATGATATCTAATTTAACAATTAACTGGAATATTATCACCTGTGTATTAGTGATGATATCTAATCTAACAATTAACTGGAATATTATCACCTGTGTATTAGTGATGACATCTAATTTAACAATTAACTGGAATATTATCCCCTGTGTATTAGTGATGATATCTAATTTAACAATTAACTGGAATATTATCACCTGTGTATTAGTGATGATATCTAATTTAACAATTAACTGGAATATTATCACCTGTGTATTAGTGATGATATCTAATTTAACAATTAACTGGAATATTATCACCTGTGTATTAGTGATGACATCTAATTTAACAATTAACTGGAATATTATCCCCTGTGTATTAGTGATGATATCAAATTTAACAATTAACTGGAATATTATCCCCTGTGTATTAGTGATGATATCTAATTTAACAATTAACTGGAATATTATCCCCTGTGTATTGGTGATGATATCTAATTTAACAATTAACTGGAATATTATCACCTGTGTATTAGTGATGATATCTAAATTAACAATTAACTGGAATATTATCACCTGTGTATTAGTGATGATATCTAATTTAACAATTAACTGGAATATTATCACCTGTGTATTAGTGATGAAATCTAATTTAACAAGTAACTGGAATATTATCAACTGTGTATCAGTGATGATATCTAATTTAACAATTAACTGGAATATTATCCCCTGTGTATTAGTGATGATATCTAATTTAACAATTAACTGGAATATTATCACCTGTGTATTAGTGATGATATCTAATTTAACAATTAACTGGAATATTATCACCTGTGTATTACTGATGACATCTAATTTAACAAGTAACTGGGATATTATCACCAGTGTGTTAGCGATTACATCTAATTTAACAATTAACTGGAATATTATCACCTGTGTATTAGTGATGACATCTAATTTAACAATTAACTGGAATATTATCACCAGTGTATTAGCGATGACATCTAATTTAACAATTAACTGGAATATTATCACCTGTGTATTAGTGATGATATCTAATTTAACAATTAACCAGAATATTATACATTGTGTATTAGTGATGATATCTAATTTAACAATTAACTGGAATATTATCACCTGTGTATTAGTGATGATATCTAATTTAACAATTAACTGGAATATTATCACCTGTGTATTAGTGATGATATCTAATTTAACAATTAACTGGAATATTATCACCTGTGTATTAGTGATGACATCTAATTTAACAATTAACAGGAATATTATCACCTGTGTATTAGTGATGATATCTAATTTAACAATTAACTGGAATATTATCACCTGTGCATTAGTGATGATATCTAATTTAACAATTAACTGGAATATTATCACCTGTGTATTAGTGATGACATCTAATTTAACAATTAACAGGAACAGTATCCACTGTGTATTAGTGATGATATCTAATTTAACAATTAACTGGAATATTATCACCTGTGTATTAGTGATGATATCTAATTTAACAATTAACTGGAATATTATCACCTGTGCATTAGTGATGATATCTAATTTAACAATTAACTGGAATATTATCACCTGTGTATTACTGATGACATCTAATTTAACAATTAACTGGAATATTATCACCTGTGTATTAGTGATGACATCTAATTTAACAATTAACTGGAATATTATCACCTGTGTATTAGTGATGACATCTAATTTAACAATTAACTGGAATATTATCCCCTGTGTATTAGTGATGACATCTAATTTAACAATTAACTGGAATATTATCACCTGTGTATTAGTGATGACATCTAATTTAACAATTAACTGGAATATTATCACCTGTGTATTAGTGATGATATCTAATTTAACAATTAACTGGAATATTATCACCTGTGTATTAGTGATGATATCTAATTTAACAATTAACTGGAATATTATCACCTGTGTATTAGTGATGATATCTAATTTAACAATTAACTGGAATATTATCACCTGTGTATTAGTGATGACATCTAATTTAACAATTAACTGGAATATTATCCCCTGTGTATTAGTGATGATAACTAATTTAACAATTAACTGGAATATTATCACCTGTGTATTAGTGATGATATCTAATTTAACAATTAACTGGAATATTATCACCTGTGTATTAGTGATGATATCTAATTTAACAATTAACCGGAATATTATCACCTGTGCATTAGTGATGATATCTAATTTAACAATTAGCTGGAATATTATCACCTGTGTATTAGTGATGACATCTAATTTAACAATTAACTGGAATATTATCACCTGTGTATTAGTGATGACATCTAATTTAACAATTAACTGGAATATTATCACCTGTGTATTAGTGATGACATCTAATTTAACAATTAACTGGAATATTATCACCTGTGTATTAGTGATGATATCTAACTTAACAATTAACTGGAATATTATAACCTGTGTATTAGTGATGATATCTAATTTAACAATTAACTGGAATATTATCACCTGTGTATTAGTGATGATATCTAATTTAACAATTAACTGGAATATTATCACCTGTGTATTAGTGATGACATCTAATTTAACAATTAACTGGAATATTATACATTGTGTATTAGTGATGATATCTAATTTAACAATTAACTGGAATATTATCACCTGTGTATTAGTGATGATATCTAATTTAACAATTAACTGGAATATTATAACCTGTGTATTAGTGATGATATCTAATTTAACAATTAACTGGAATATTATCACCTGTGTATTAGTGATGATATCTAATTTAACAATTAACTGGAATATTATCACCTGTGTATTAGTGATGACATCTAATTTAACAATTAACCAGAATATTATACATTGTGTATTAGTGATGATATCTAATTTAACAATTAACTGGAATATTATCACCTGTGTATTAGTGATGACATCTAATTTAACAATTAACTGGAATATTATCACCTGTGTATTAGTGATGACATCTAATTTAACAATTAACTGGAATATTATCCCCTGTGTATTAGTGATGACATCTAATTTAACAATTAACTGGAATATTATCACCTGTGTATTAGTGATGACATCTAATTTAACAATTAACTGGAATATTATCACCTGTGTATTAGTGATGATATCTAATTTAACAATTAACTGGAATATTATCACCTGTGTATTAGTGATGATATCTAATTTAACAATTAACTGGAATATTATCACCTGTGTATTAGTGATGATATCTAATTTAACAATTAACTGGAATATTATCACCTGTGTATTAGTGATGACATCTAATTTAACAATTAACTGGAATATTATCCCCTGTGTATTAGTGATGATAACTAATTTAACAATTAACTGGAATATTATCACCTGTGTATTAGTGATGATATCTAATTTAACAATTAACTGGAATATTATCACCTGTGTATTAGTGATGATATCTAATTTAACAATTAACCGGAATATTATCACCTGTGCATTAGTGATGATATCTAATTTAACAATTAGCTGGAATATTATCACCTGTGTATTAGTGATGACATCTAATTTAACAATTAACTGGAATATTATCACCTGTGTATTAGTGATGACATCTAATTTAACAATTAACTGGAATATTATCACCTGTGTATTAGTGATGACATCTAATTTAACAATTAACTGGAATATTATCACCTGTGTATTAGTGATGATATCTAACTTAACAATTAACTGGAATATTATAACCTGTGTATTAGTGATGATATCTAATTTAACAATTAACTGGAATATTATCACCTGTGTATTAGTGATGATATCTAATTTAACAATTAACTGGAATATTATCACCTGTGTATTAGTGATGACATCTAATTTAACAATTAACTGGAATATTATACATTGTGTATTAGTGATGATATCTAATTTAACAATTAACTGGAATATTATCACCTGTGTATTAGTGATGATATCTAATTTAACAATTAACTGGAATATTATAACCTGTGTATTAGTGATGATATCTAATTTAACAATTAACTGGAATATTATCGCCTGTGTATTAGTGATGATATCTAATTTAACAATTAACTGGAATATTATCACCTGTGTATTAGTGATGACGTCTAATTTAACAATTAACCAGAATATTATACATTGTGTATTAGTGATGATATCTAATTTAACAATTAACTGGAATATTATCACCTGTGTATTAGTGATGATATCTAATTTAACAATTAACTGGAATATTATAACCTGTGTATTAGTGATGATATCTAATTTAACAATTAACCAGAATATTATACATTGTGTATTAGTGATGATATCTAATTTAACAATTAACTGGAATATTATCACCTGTGTATTAGTGATGATATCTAATCTAACAATTAACTGGAATATTATCACCTGTGTATTAGTGATGACATCTAATTTAACAATTAACTGGAATATTATCCCCTGTGTATTAGTGATGATATCTAATTTAACAATTAACTGGAATATTATCACCTGTGTATTAGTGATGATATCTAATTTAACAATTAACTGGAATATTATCACCTGTGTATTAGTGATGATATCTAATTTAACAATTAACTGGAATATTATCACCTGTGTATTAGTGATGACATCTAATTTAACAATTAACTGGAATATTATCCCCTGTGTATTAGTGATGATATCAAATTTAACAATTAACTGGAATATTATCCCCTGTGTATTAGTGATGATATCTAATTTAACAATTAACTGGAATATTATCCCCTGTGTATTGGTGATGATATCTAATTTAACAATTAACTGGAATATTATCCCCTGTGTATTAGTGATGATATCTAATTTAACAATTAACTGGAATATTATCACCTGTGTATTAGTGATGAAATCTAATTTAACAATTAACTGGAATATTATCACCTGTGTATTGGTGATGATATCTAATTTAACAATTAACTGGAATATTATCACCTGTGCATTAGTGATGATATCTAATTTAACAATTAACTGGAATATTATCACCTGTGTATTAGTGATGACATCTAATTTAACAATTAACTGGAATATTATCACCTGTGTATTAGTGATGACATCTAATTTAACAATTAACTGGAATATTATCACCTGTGTATTAGTGATGACATCTAATTTAACAATTAACTGGAATATTATCCCCTGTGTATTAGTGATGACATCTAATTTAACAATTAACTGGAATATTATCACCTGTGTATTAGTGATGACATCTAATTTAACAATTAACTGGAATATTATCACCTGTGTATTAGTGATGATATCTAATTTAACAATTAACTGGAATATTATAACCTGTGTATTAGTGATGATATCTAATTTAACAATTAACCAGAATATTATACATTGTGTATTAGTGATGATATCTAATTTAACAATTAACTGGAATATTATCACCTGTGTATTAGTGATGATATCTAATCTAACAATTAACTGGAATATTATCACCTGTGTATTAGTGATGACATCTAATTTAACAATTAACTGGAATATTATCCCCTGTGTATTAGTGATGATATCTAATTTAACAATTAACTGGAATATTATCACCTGTGTATTAGTGATGATATCTAATTTAACAATTAACTGGAATATTATCACCTGTGTATTAGTGATGATATCTAATTTAACAATTAACTGGAATATTATCACCTGTGTATTAGTGATGACATCTAATTTAACAATTAACTGGAATATTATCCCCTGTGTATTAGTGATGATATCAAATTTAACAATTAACTGGAATATTATCCCCTGTGTATTAGTGATGATATCTAATTTAACAATTAACTGGAATATTATCCCCTGTGTATTGGTGATGATATCTAATTTAACAATTAACTGGAATATTATCACCTGTGTATTAGTGATGATATCTAATTTAACAATTAACTGGAATATTATCACCTGTGTATTAGTGATGATATCTAATTTAACAATTAACTGGAATATTATCACCTGTGTATTAGTGATGAAATCTAATTTAACAAGTAACTGGAATATTATCAACTGTGTATCAGTGATGATATCTAATTTAACAATTAACTGGAATATTATCCCCTGTGTATTAGTGATGATATCTAATTTAACAATTAACTGGAATATTATCACCTGTGTATTAGTGATGATATCTAATTTAACAATTAACTGGAATATTATCACCTGTGTATTAGTGATGACATCTAATTTAACAAGTAACTGGGATATTATCACCAGTGTGTTAGCGATTACATCTAATTTAACAATTAACTGGAATATTATCACCTGTGTATTAGTGATGACATCTAATTTAACAATTAACTGGAATATTATCACCAGTGTATTAGCGATGACATCTAATTTAACAATTAACTGGAATATTATCACCTGTGTATTAGTGATGATATCTAATTTAACAATTAACCAGAATATTATACATCGTGTATTAGTGATGATATCTAATTTAACAATTAACTGGAATATTATCACCTGTGTATTAGTGATGATATCTAATTTAACAATTAACTGGAATATTATCACCTGTGTATTAGTGATGATATCTAATTTAACAATTAACTGGAATATTATCACCTGTGTATTAGTGATGACATCTAATTTAACAATTAACAGGAATATTATCACCTGTGTATTAGTGATGATATCTAATTTAACAATTAACTGGAATATTATCACCTGTGCATTTGTGATGATATCTAATTTAACAATTAACTGGAATATTATCACCTGTGTATTAGTGATGACATCTAATTTAACAATTAACAGGAACAGTATCCACTGTGTATTAGTGATGATATCTAATTTAACAATTAACTGGAATATTATCACCTGTGTATTAGTGATGATATCTAATTTAACAATTAACTGGAATATTATCACCTGTGCATTAGTGATGATATCTAATTTAACAATTAACTGGAATATTATCACCTGTGTATTACTGATGACATCTAATTTAACAATTAACTGGAATATTATCACCTGTGTATTAGTGATGACATCTAATTTAACAATTAACTGGAATATTATCACCTGTGTATTAGTGATGACATCTAATTTAACAATTAACTGGAATATTATCCCCTGTGTATTAGTGATGACATCTAATTTAACAATTAACTGGAATATTATCACCTGTGTATTAGTGATGACATCTAATTTAACAATTAACTGGAATATTATCACCTGTGTATTAGTGATGATATCTAATTTAACAATTAACTGGAATATTATCACCTGTGTATTAGTGATGATATCTAATTTAACAATTAACTGGAATATTATCACCTGTGTATTAGTGATGATATCTAATTTAACAATTAACTGGAATATTATCACCTGTGTATTAGTGATGACATCTAATTTAACAATTAACTGGAATATTATCACCTGTGTATTAGTGATGATAACTAATTTAACAATTAACTGGAATATTATCACCTGTGTATTAGTGATGATATCTAATTTAACAATTAACTGGAATATTATCACCTGTGTATTAGTGATGATATCTAATTTAACAATTAACCGGAATATTATCACCTGTGCATTAGTGATGATATCTAATTTAACAATTAGCTGGAATATTATCACCTGTGTATTAGTGATGACATCTAATTTAACAATTAACTGGAATATTATCACCTGTGTATTAGTGATGACATCTAATTTAACAATTAACAGGAATATTATCACCTGTGTATTAGTGATGATATCTAATTTAACAATTAACTGGAATATTATCACCTGTGCATTAGTGATGATATCTAATTTAACAATTAACTGGAATATTATCACCTGTGTATTAGTGATGACATCTAATTTAACAATTAACAGGAACAGTATCCACTGTGTATTAGTGATGATATCTAATTTAACAATTAACTGGAATATTATCACCTGTGTATTAGTGATGATATCTAATTTAACAATTAACTGGAATATTATCACCTGTGCATTAGTGATGATATCTAATTTAACAATTAACTGGAATATTATCACCTGTGTATTACTGATGACATCTAATTTAACAATTAACTGGAATATTATCACCTGTGTATTAGTGATGACATCTAATTTAACAATTAACTGGAATATTATCACCTGTGTATTAGTGATGACATCTAATTTAACAATTAACTGGAATATTATCCCCTGTGTATTAGTGATGACATCTAATTTAACAATTAACTGGAATATTATCACCTGTGTATTAGTGATGACATCTAATTTAACAATTAACTGGAATATTATCACCTGTGTATTAGTGATGATATCTAATTTAACAATTAACTGGAATATTATCACCTGTGTATTAGTGATGATATCTAATTTAACAATTAACTGGAATATTATCACCTGTGTATTAGTGATGATATCTAATTTAACAATTAACTGGAATATTATCACCTGTGTATTAGTGATGACATCTAATTTAACAATTAACTGGAATATTATCACCTGTGTATTAGTGATGATAACTAATTTAACAATTAACTGGAATATTATCACCTGTGTATTAGTGATGATATCTAATTTAACAATTAACTGGAATATTATCACCTGTGTATTAGTGATGATATCTAATTTAACAATTAACCGGAATATTATCACCTGTGCATTAGTGATGATATCTAATTTAACAATTAGCTGGAATATTATCACCTGTGTATTAGTGATGACATCTAATTTAACAATTAACTGGAATATTATCACCTGTGTATTAGTGATGACATCTAATTTAACAATTAACTGGAATATTATCACCTGTGTATTAGTGATGACATCTAATTTAACAATTAACTGGAATATTATCACCTGTGTATTAGTGATGATATCTAACTTAACAATTAACTGGAATATTATAACCTGTGTATTAGTGATGATATCTAATTTAACAATTAACTGGAATATTATCACCTGTGTATTAGTGATGATATCTAATTTAACAATTAACTGGAATATTATCACCTGTGTATTAGTGATGACATCTAATTTAACAATTAACTGGAATATTATACATTGTGTATTAGTGA